>NW_024090381.1:0-43147 GCF_014356525.2 Nilaparvata lugens
ACTTATTTCAATAGCATTTTACGAGGTGTTCCTAAGCGACGGCTCTACGATTCTACCGAGCGACATTGTAGCTAGTCTATAAGTCGGCAGGTCAGGATTGGTTGGTTGCTCCGTTTGGGTTGCTGCTAGTGAGGTCCACGTTATAATTGCACTAGAAAACAAAGAAAACAGCGTTGCCAAGAGGATAGCTGCTGTTACTGCTATAGGCCTATCTCATGTCATATTAACAACTGTTCATCTTGTTGAAAATAATCAATATGTTTTATTCGTCAAGGAAATACACATTCCAATGATCAAACAATAGGTGATAAAATTTGATTATTTTTATTTTTCTAAACACTATAATCATAATATAATTATGACGATGGAGGAAGAACTAGGCAGAGCCTGTACCATTTCTCTTCCAAATTTTGATAGAAAGTTGATGTTTTCCAAAGAATAATTGAGATTAAATATTTTGTTCATCAATTATATTATTCTATATTGTTAAAACACGATCTGGCGACGTTGAGGAGCTAGAGAAGGATAGAGAAGGATCTGCTTTGTCGAATGATAGACACGGTTGGCAATACCAATGTTAATTAATAATACTGCCATTATAACGTGGACCTCATTTATGTAAATTGTTATGTATTTTTTATTTCTGCACTTTTTTGTAATTGATTTGAAATCCAGGTTATATGTTTATTTTATTAAAATGTCTATATTGTTTTGTTCAAAAGGCATTTTTCGGATTTGTTTCAATAATTGACCGCAGTGTCTTTTATATTATCTGTTTCAGTTGGGGCAAACTGAGCCGCTTCGGCGAGCGGGCCAATAATTTCAACATTGTTTCAATTCCAAGTTGATTGTTTTGAATTAATATAGTCTACTGTTACAGAGAGACTATGCCTTTTGAAAATATAAACGGTTACCTGATAAGTACCTCAATTTTGTGTTATGAAATATGATTGATATCCAACTATTTAATAAATTTCTCAATTTGAAAGATTCAAATGAATTATTTCGATTATTACTTGCCCACCAAGTGCAGTTCTCTCGGTGAAAGCTTAAACCGAATTGGATCAGCTGGAGTGTTTTAATATCAATCAAACTTAACATGGATTTAATTCATATTAAGCGACATTTGGTTCAAACTGGTACTGTGAAAACGGCTTTCAAATCGTTAGAATTATTCAAGTAATTAGTATGGTGATTATTATCATAGAAAAAATATATCATAAGAAGATAACCCTATGGTATAGATTGTTTATGTTTCATCGTGCGTTTTAAAACAGTAAAGAAAAAAGTATCTCAGGTTTGGCTGAAATTTGCACCATAGATGAAGCTTTATCTGAGAAATGTCTGAGCCAAATTGGCACCCCCAGCTACTATACAGGGTGAGTATGCAGCTTCAAACGTAAAATTTGCAAATTTTCAAACGGTGAGGAATTTTGCAAATCGGATTCCAGATCATGTTCCTCTCATCAAAGAGCATAAGGTCACGAAGTTAGAGCGATTTTGATTTTTCACAAAAAAATTAGATAAACCATGGATTTTATGAAAAATGCGAATGTGCCAGATTCGGTTGATATTCGAACTATGGAAAGAGGTTGACTCAACAAGTGATAGATAAATGTCTTTTATTTTCATTTTATAACATTACAAATGATGTGGGCGAAGTTGAGGCAATAAGAGCCCCCCTCTTCCACTTGACCCACAAGTATGGGTCTGTTTGTGTAAATGGCAGAAGATAAGAAAAGATTCATTGAACAATTGACAAGTTTACTTGATAGAATACTTGACAATTATATAGTCTAAAATAAGAACTTAGTCAAAAATAACAGATTAACTAGCTGACGTACAAACAACTCTAAAGTAATTTTTCACTAAGTTACCAAGAGGGATTATTAACTATGGAATGAGAAAGAAATCAATAAAATGCTTACTTTCTTAATCAGATTTATTATAGTTTTTAGTATAAAAGATTTTTTTTCAAAGAGCAAAGAATAAAGAGTTAACCTGATTTCAAAATCTCAGTCCAAGTAACTGAAGATCAGTAGTAAATTATACAAGAAAATTTACAATAATCAAAAATATAATAGCTGTAAATTCTGCTCAAAATAAGATCTAGTTGCACGAAATTTGTTTAATAACTGATTAAATTATTAGATTTTTCTGTATTAGCTGTTATGCTACTATAGCGGTGACTGAGGACTCTATAGATTTTTTCTATAAGTATTTCAGAAGAAGTTGCTGTTGTGGGCTGTACAACTCGCTTTCCTGATAGATTTCCCTTTAAGAATCTGATCTGTTTCATTTTCATGATGGCCTATGGGCTATGTGAGATAATGGGATGATGTTCCAGTAATTTAACCATAACTATTGAACGGTTCATCAGAGCCTTATTTTGTAGCAAACGTTGTTGTAGAATATAACATTTTTCTCATCATCATATACCGTAGTTGAAAATTTTGTCACTGCAATTAATAAATTCAAACTGAGAGATTTAATGCTTCAAAAAAAAGCAGGACCGCATCTCTAGTAGAATTTTCCCTAGTTTTTATATCTCTAACTTTTGTTAGCTTCATAGTAGCTTTGTACGCATGAGGACCTTTTTTGTATAATATCAAATTGACTGTTGAGTAACAAGTTCTAATTACTAACTAAAGTCAAGAGTAAAGAGCTATTTTATAGCTTCAAAGAAAAAATTTGAATCATATTCTCAATGTATTCCTTAGCAATGTTACTCAATAACTATTTTTGAAAGACTTCTTGTTGAATATTTAAAAAATTTCAAGCCAGAACAAGATGAATAACTTTTTCTCCATTTATTTCGATTTCCAATATAATAATATATACTGTAGTTAGTAGGTATAGCATAAAGTTTACTTTAGTTCTGTTCATAGATAGCATACAGCTTTTGAATTTGCCGGTTGATAACCTAGTTTGAATTTGCCGGTGAGCCAACATAATAATGATGTTTCAAAACCTTTTGAATAATATAGAATGAAGAGTGAATCTTTTTATGAATAATTCTTTCAAACGTAATAAAGACATTAATCTATAGTTATAAAATTCCTTATCTATAAAGAATCATTTTAGAACCATTGAATGTCGATATTTTTTCCAAATGTTTCAATCAAAAGTACTTATATATATTCCCAACTTTTCAATGAATAATGGTATAAATCAACTAGAAAATATATTAAAACTTTTAAAATAATTATTTGAATATCATAATTCTAATTTGATGATAGATATACTTAATTATTTTCTATTATTTTTTGCGTTGTGTAGTGGTACGGCTGGCTACCTGCTGTTGAAGCTAATCAGCTGTTTGAAGTTCCTTATTTTTTCAACTATGAATTGCGTTAATAGTGCTTCCAATAAACAGGATAATTTGATACATCAGAGAAATAATTTAAATATTTTATTTGAACGTATCAATTGTTAATACATAATTATTTTTCATTATTATTTGCGGTGTGTAGTGGTACAGCTGGTTACCAAAATCCGTCTCCATCGAGGTCAGTTACGTTGCAAGCACGCGTTGCATTTTTACCTCCTGTGTTCTTCTGAAACCCTGGTATTGGTTTTTGATTTTCCTATCTCTCCAATGTTAAATTTTTGGTTCAAGTGATACAGAATGACGTCAGGGTGATACAGAGAAACAGAACGGCGTCCATCTTTGATTTGATACAGATATTATCATCTCTACAGAGGATGAAATCCATAAATAAATATTATTTGAATAATTCTCTATTATATCAGTGTTTAATGATATTTAGATAGTTTTTAATATTGGTTTCAATTGACCTACAGATTTTTTGGTTATTTTTTTTTTTGACTGAAAATTGTACTCAACTCAAAATGAATTGAGGTTATGAAAATATTAACCATCGATAACCAATTTTTGGAATTTTTAGTCTGAATCTAAATTTAAAAGAGGAATAGGACAGTTTTTATCTCATCTCTCCGATCATTTTGATTTAAATTATATGTGGAAATAATTAAAGAATGAAACTGTTAATTTGGTAAACAGATACAGGAACTTGGAGGTTAGCCTATTTATATTTAGCATATTTTCCTAGTTTTATCCCAACCTAGCAAATAATAACAGTTTAGCTTGTTAGAACGACAACTTGGTAAGTACCGGTAAACCTAATGATAAATCTATAATGTAATAATAGAAAGAATCGGCTTGTACACTTAGGGGATAGGATATTTTTCAATGACGCATCACCCCCAAAAGACGTCTCCACCGTTCAGCTGCTTTTGTGATAATGCATATTATAATTTGAATGAATTTATGATTGATGATTTAAATTTTTATTGAAAGTGGTCACTGTTTTATTTGCCATTCGAATAGTTGTTCTGTAATTATGTGTATTGAATACAATGAATGAAACAGAAGGTATTGGAGGTATCTCCAATAGGTCGAGTTTGTGAAGTTTTCAGTTAGTCCCTAGCAAAGCACGGGTTACCTGCTGTTAATAATATTTTGTTTTTTTATTTGACCACTCTACAGTAAGATTGTACACAATAATAATATCGTGGGTCTGTTTTTGCAGTTGCTTGGTATGGATTGTAAGACACAGAAGAAGACGCATTTAGATGTTTTTGGATCTTGAATCTTGATGCTCACAGAAAAGCAAGTCAACCAGACAGGTGAGTCACACAACATTAGTATACTTTTACTCAAGTAGGCCTATACTTACTTAGTTACTTACAACTTAATAGTTGCTACAATACTCTTTTCTGGCTATCAAGTTTGTCAGTGGCTCAATTCAGGGCAGTATTCCACCACCAATTCAATTCAATACTAGCAGATAACCCGTGCACCGCAATGGGCTAATTAAAATTTAACAGACTTAAAACTTGACCTACCTTAATCTTGGAGAATAAGCTAATAGGCTAATATTCTTTTATATTAAAAGAATTAATATAACCATCCACGGTGAATAATTAATAATCTATATGCAAATTGTCAAGTTAATCAGTCCAGTAGTTGAGGCGTAATGCTTGATACTTGTAGATATCCCACTAGTAGCGCGACAGCGCCGTGGTCGTCCCTGCGGAACACACCGTCATCATAGAATTCGTGCAGGCTATAGTAAGGCTTTTGTTGTAAGTGTCTCTTCTGGAGGTCCTTGAAGGTGCCTATGCTTTTGATATTTTTTATTTCTTCTTCTGGGAGATGGTTGTAAATCCTGCTGCATCTGGTTGTAAATCTGGGCCCCTCTTGCGCCAGTCCAGTTCTCACTGTCAGTATATGGGTGTCATTATGTCGTCTTGTGTTGTATCCATGTATATGTTGGTTCCGTTGGAAATAATCCGGTCTTCTTTCAACCATCAGAGCTGATTCAAAGACACGGGAGTGTTAGTATTCCAGTCTCAAAAATAAAGTTTTGCAATGTGCCAGGTAGTTCTCATTGTTTATAATTCTAACGATCCTTTTCTGTAGGTGAAGAAGCATGATTTTTTCAAGTATGCATTGTGATGATCTATGAATTTCTATTATGCATTATTCATTATCTCATTTCTATTTTCATATGATGCGTCTGATAATTGGTGAACTGTGATTCCATTCATTCATCTGTGAATTTCTTATTTTTTCATCTAATTTATCTATGTTCTATTACAGGCTCTGAAAATTGATGAAATGGAACAAATTATTTGGACAAGACACTAGAAAAATTCTACTCGGTCGGTTTTGAAATCATACCTCAAGAAACTTGCGGGATCTTCGTCTGCACTGCACTAGCATTTTAGGTAACTATCCGAATAGCCTACTATTTTGTATTCATTTCAGTGACAAATTTTCATTTGTACCGTAAATGAATAAATGAATATCACAACTGAAATAGAGAGCAAACCTTTGTTTAGGAGGAAATTAAAAGACTCGAATAGTGCTTTTACAGTGCTACAGAACTTTTCGAATCAAGACAAGTTGAACTCATGATTGCTGTGTTCAGAAATAAAAGTATTAATTCAACATCATATCTATGCTACTTTATTGTATATAACAATTGTAAATATATGATTGTTATGGTGACTTACTCAGTTATGTACATGCAGAAATTAAGCATATTTTTAATAACACAGTGTTATGATGTGGCAATTTAATATCTGGGTAGAATGGATCCCTGCAAGCCATTTTTTAAAATATACAGCAATTTGACTCTTCACTGTTTATTAATGCTGCAGGCTCTTACTTTTCAAAGATATCTTGAATATATTAGATCTAATAAGCGATCTACATGAGCACTTTACTAGAGAGTGTATTCAAGTTGATACCGGTCAGGCTTTTTATTTTAGGGAGCTTCCTCCATCTAGGGATCTAGGGTCTCTAAAGCCTGATGTTTTTGCATATATGTCCTGCATATATAGTATATAGATAAACGTGACGTGTGGTTAATGTGGTAATTTGTTGTTTGCAGGTTTGTTGGAGGCGAACGACATCCACAACAATGGGATAGCGGGGTTCGGGCGCCAACCCGACAGTGACAGTGGTGCACTGCGAGATCCACCACGGACAGACGGGTGGCTTGTACGGGCTCGGCCAGTTCATCGACAACCGCATCCATTCCCACAGCAACCCCACCGCAACGAGATCTACAACGGCCATCAGGGTGGCGTCTTCATCTTGGCGAAGGCCGCGGCTTGATCGAGCATAACAATATCTATGGTGAGTGAATTGCAAACATCACTATGTTATGCCTAGTCCTCAGTCGCTGGCCCGCGTTGGTCTTGCCATCTACACTGCAATGTGGCCAGTGCCCAATCAAGGCCAGCGTCAAACAATACATGCACAATGGAAACTCGGCTAGAATCGTGACGTCAAAATCCGCCATCTTGAAAGAAAGCCAATCTAGCCAGTGCCGCCCAGAGTGGCAATGATTTAGCCAGTTCTTCTGTCCTATTACATCAGCTGTTCAACTTTGTCGCCTTGACAAAATGTAGCTTGTATCAGAATTTATAAGAGTTTTTCCAATCACTTGATAAATCAAAATTATTCATTATATTTTATTTGATAATTTATTAGATACTCATTTACACAGAAAAATCAGCAAAACAAACGACAAAACAGGCATTGGTTGACTAGTGTGGATGGGTGGTTTGGCCTTCATTGGCCTACGGTGGGGGGCTGGCCTCCGCTCGAGAAAAATTGGAGCGATGGCCAATGAAGGCCAGCGCTGGCAAACTACCCATCGACACACTGGCGGTGGTCATCATTGGGCCAACATGTGGCTGCGGCATAAGGACCCTTATTACTGCCTTGGCGGCTCCACCGGTTTATTACCGCGTGTCAGCGCGTTCTACTGACTGCTACAAGTCACCACCAGGTTTCTAGTGGTCGGTGATATCTGTATTCGCCTCACTTGTTTGTGCTGTCCACGTTGGCAGCAGATGATGTCGAATCGATGACATGAATCATTTTGTAGTGGGATAGCACTAGGTGAACTAGAGACTCGACTGCACTGGATATAGAGTGCTGTCTTTGAGTCTTTCAACCCGGCTCACCCTGAGGGTTGAAGGTTGGGGCCGGCAACGATAAGATAGCCTTGGATGCAGTAGCTAGATTTTAGGAGGAAATTAAAAGACTCGAATAGTGCTTTTACAGTGCTACAGAACTTTTCGAATCAAGACAAGTTGAACTCATGATTGCTGTGTTCAGAAATAAAAGTATTAATTCAACATCATATCTATGCTACTTTATTGTATATAACAATTGTAAATATATGATTGTTATGGTGACTTACTCAGTTATGTACATGCAGAAATTAAGCATATTTTTAATAACACAGTGTTATGATGTGGCAATTTAATATCTGGGTAGAATGGATCCCTGCAAGCCATTTTTTAAAATATACAGCAATTTGACTCTTCACTGTTTATTAATGCTGCAGGCTCTTACTTTTCAAAGATATCTTGAATATATTAGATCTAATAAGCGATCTACATGAGCACTTTACTAGAGAGTGTATTCAAGTTGATACCGGTCAGGCTTTTTATTTTAGGGAGCTTCCTCCATCTAGGGATCTAGGGTCTCTAAAGCCTGATGTTTTTGCATATATGTCCTGCATATATAGTATATAGATAAACGTGACGTGTGGTTAATGTGGTAATTTGTTGTTTGCAGGGTTTGTTGGAGGCGAACGACATCCACAACAATGGGATAGCGGGGTTCGGGCGCCAACCCGACAGTGACAGTGGTGCACTGCGAGATCCACCACGGACAGACGGGTGGCTTGTACGGGCTCGGCCAGTTCATCGACAACCGCATCCATTCCCACAGCAACCCCACCGCAACGAGATCTACAACGGCCATCAGGGTGGCGTCTTCATCTTGGGCGAAGGCCGCGGCTTGATCGAGCATAACAATATCTATGGTGAGTGAATTGCAAACATCACTATGTTATGCCTAGTCCTCAGTCGCTGGCCCGCGTTGGTCTTGCCATCTACACTGCAATGTGGCCAGTGCCCAATCAAGGCCAGCGTCAAACAATACATGCACAATGGAAACTCGGCTAGAATCGTGACGTCAAAATCCGCCATCTTGAAAGAAAGCCAATCTAGCCAGTGCCGCCCAGAGTGGCAATGATTTAGCCAGTTCTTCTGTCCTATTACATCAGCTGTTCAACTTTGTCGCCTTGACAAAATGTAGCTTGTATCAGAATTTATAAGAGTTTTTCCAATCACTTGATAAATCAAAATTATTCATTATATCACAAATATTTATTCGATAATTTATTAGATACTCATTTACACAGAAAAATCAGCAAAACAAACGACAAAACAGGCATTGGTTGACTAGTGTGGATGGGTGGTTTGGCCTTCATTGGCCTACGGTGGGGGGCTGGCCTCCGCTCGAGAAAAATTGGAGCGATGGCCAATGAAGGCCAGCGCTGGCAAACTACCCATCGACACACTGGCGGTGGTCATCATTGGGCCAACATGTGGCTGCGGCATAAGGACCCTTATTACTGCCTTGGCGGCTCCACCGGTTTATTACCGCGTGTCAGCGCGTTCTACTGACTGCTACAAGTCACCACCAGGTTTCTAGTGGTCGGTGATATCTGTATTCGCCTCACGTGTTTGTGCTGTCCACGTTCGCAGCAGATGATGTCGAATCGATGACATGAATCATTTTGTAGTGGGATAGCACTAGGTGAACTAGAGACTCGACTGCACTGGATATAGAGTGCTGTCTTTGAGTCTTTCAACCCGGCTCACCCTGAGGGTTGAAGGTTGGGGCCGGCAACGATAAGATAGCCTTGGATGCAGTAGCTAGATTTTAGGAGTTGATAAGTGACGTCGTTCGGCCCCTCGAAATAAACTCCTAATAGCCGCCTCTCTTATTTGGAAAGTCCAGAAAGTTGGTTATGTATTATAATTTAAACCATTTATTCATTAATGCTCATGTTTTCCTAGTTTTATCCCAACCTAGCAAATAATAACAGTTTAGTTTGTTGAAACATCAACTTGATAAATAGCCTACTTCTAATGATAAATCTATAATATAATAAAGGAAGGAATCGGCTTATACATGTTGGGGATAGGAAATACACAAACGACGCATCATCACGTCTCAACTACTCAACTGATTAACTTGAAATGTTGCTTATAGATTCTTTATTACTGAGGATGGTTATAGACCTTTTTAAAGCGTTCAAGATCTCAGTATGTAGATTTTGTAAAGTTTTCAGTTGCCAGGGTTCACGGGTTACACCTGCTAATGGACAATTATTTGCTCTTTAAATATGAGTGCTCTACAGTAAGATTGTAAACTTTAATTATATGTGTCTGTTTTTGCAGTGACTCAATGTGGATTGTGAAGACACAGAAGGGGACGCATTTGGATCTTGAATCATGAATGTTGAATCTTGATGCTCACAGAAAAGCAAGTCAACCAGACAGGTGGGACACACAACTTAAGTTACTTATTCTCAGTTATAATTAAGTATACTTACTTCTTACTAAGTTAATAGCTACTTACGTACAACTTAATAGTTGCTACAGTACCCTTTTCTGGCTATCAAGTTTGTTAGTGGCTCAATTCAGGGCAGTATTTTATCACCAACTCTATGTAATATATCTATTTTTATGATCTGGTAGTATCCGAATCGAAATACTTCTACTACCAATTGAAAAATGGCACTATAGTGTTCGATTTTGATGACACTACAGTCTAAATTTTGAATAATAGTTATTAAAAACTATTACCCACGTTTAGAGCGCTTTCGATTTTCAAATCCATTTTTAACACACAATAATAACTATTATTCAAAAATTGGACTGTAGTGTCGTCAAAAATACGAGTAGATCAAAATTGAATTATCAACTAGCAGTTGGTCATGGATAGTGAAATAGATGAGTACTATAGTGAGGTCTATAGAGTAATATAGAATCTTGGCCCACAGATATTCGTAAATTGGGAAACACAACTTTAAAAATATAACATTGAAATATTGAAATATTATTTGCAGGATTGAGACCACAATAGGAGGCATAAAGTCCCTTGATAATTTTGAAAACAGAGACGTTATAGTGAGGTCCACGTTATAATGGCAGTGGAGGAAAGTAGGAGAACAACGTTGCCAATTATCTGCCTTGCCACTGCCTTCTGAAGAGGATAGCTTGGTCAATTTTACCACCAACTTTGGTCAATATCTATAGTTAGTTCCTAAAGGTAGTGGAGAAAAATAGAAGAACAACATTGCCAATAATTATACATAAATATCAGATGTACTGGTATCAGCTATCCTCTTCAAAAGACAGAGAATTGGCAACGTTGTTCTTCTATTTTTCTAGTGGAGAAAGATAGGAGAACAGTAGGGCCGATTCTGTACCTTCTATAGAGGATAGCTGATACCGTTAAGCCTATATCTGATCTGATATCAACTGTTCATTCTTGTTAAAAATAATTAATTATATTTCATTTGGATTCATCCCTTCCAGTTAGGCCGCAACTCCACCTCAGCATCTTCATTTCAGTGACCTCCAATCTGTGTTCATGGGCTTTCTTAACTGCCCAGGCCTCCGCTCCGTATGTCAACGCGGGCCGCACGACACGACTGTTTTATAGATTTTGCCCTTAAGTTTTTCATTCCTTCTATCACAAAGTATTGCAGTCATTTTCCTCCAATTCATCAATTAATTTACTAGATGTGCTATTTCGTTGGCCTGTTCTCCGTCTGCATCAAAGGTTGAGCCCAGCTAATAAGAGTATAGAAACTCTAACTTGTACTAAACATGATTATTTCAAGTATGCATTGTGATGATCTATGAATAATTTCTATTATACATTATTCATTATCTCATTTCCATTTTCATATGATGTGTCTGATAATTCGTGAACTGTGATTCCATTCATTCATCTGTGAATTTATTATATTGTCATCCAATTTATCTATGTACTGTTACAGGCACTGAAAATTGATGAAATGGAACAAATTATTTGGACAAGACACTAGAAAAATTCTACTCGGTCGGTTTTGTAATCATACCTCAAGATACTTGCGAGATCTTCGTCTGCTCTGCACTAGCATTTCAGGTAATTATCCAACTAGCCTACTATTTTGTATTCATTTCAGTGACAAATATTCATTTGTACCGTAAATGAATAAATGAATAAATGAATATCACAACTGAAATAGAGAGCAAACCTTTGTTTAGGAGGAAATTAAAAGACTCGAATAGTGCTTTTACAGTGCTACAGAACTTTTCGAATCAAGACAAGTTGAACTCATGATTGCTGTGTTCAGAAATAAAAGTATTAATTCAACATCATATCTATGCTACTTTATTGTATATAACAATTGTAAATATATGATTGTTATGGTGACTTACTCAGTTATGTACATGCAGAAATTAAGCATATTTTTAATAACACAGTGTTATGATGTGGCAATTTAATATCTGGGTAGAATGGATCCCTGCAAGCCATTTTTTAAAATATACAGTAATTTGACTCTTCACTGTTTATTAATGCTGCAGGCTCTTACTTTTCAAAGATATCTTGAATATATTAGATCTAATAAGCGATCTACATGAGCACTTTACTAGAGAGTGTATTCAAGTTGATACCGGTCAGGCTTTTTATTCGGTTGAGGAGATGTTAACTGGTGAAATTCCATTATAATATTGTTTGAATGCCAGACATTATAGTAATCATCGGTTAAAACATGACATGATAAATTGACGGTAGGTACCACATATACTGACTGTGTAGAAAACATATACTCCCTATGTTACCTATGTATTACCTTGACTTGTTAGCCTATAATGTGTATTATAATTTTGTGTTACTAGTTTCTGTGTTTGTATCAACTATTCATATGACTACTCGTACAGTCCGGGTCCTGTAGCTTTTTGCTTATCGGTGGAGGGCCACTAGACTTCAATACTACCCTTTCAAAAACATCCAACATTTTTGAAAATGTATCTTTTCATAAGCAACAGAAGCTCTTTTTCATCTTTTCAAAAGCAACTTGTTGCATCCGAAAAGATATACAAGGAGCATTTCGGAGTTACGTCCTTTTAGCACAACACAGCCTATCAGCTGACATTCGTTCAACAAGCTCTTTCCATTGTTGGTGATACGTTGCAGCTCTCTCATTCATGAAGAATCTCTGTGTGTAGGGAGCTTCCTCCATCTAGGGATCTAGGGTCTCTAAAGCCTGATGTTTTTGCAACGCCGTAATTATTTCCTTGCCTATATGCCGTTTCAAAGCTATGGGATGCGTACTGTACAACATATATGAATATACTAAAACCCTAAATTCCGTCCTGCATATATAGTATATAGATAAACGTGACGTGTGGTTAATGTGGTAATTTGTTGTTTGCAGGGTTTGTTGGAGGCGAACGACATCCACAACAATGGGATAGCGGGGTTCGGGCGCCAACCCGACAGTGACAGTGGTGCACTGCGAGATCCACCACGGACAGACGGGTGGCTTGTACGGGCTCGGCCAGTTCATCGACAACCGCATCCATTCCCACAGCAACCCCACCGCAACGAGATCTACAACGGCCATCAGGGTGGCGTCTTCATCTTGGGCGAAGGCCGCGGCTTGATCGAGCATAACAATATCTATGGTGAGTGAATTGCAAACATCACTATGTTATGCCTAGTCCTCAGTCGCTGGCCCGCGTTGGTCTTGCCATCTACACTGCAATGTGGCCAGTGCCAATCAAGGCCAGCGTCAAACAATACATGCACAATGGAAACTCGGCTAGAATCGTGACGTCAAAATCCGCCATCTTGAAAGAAAGCCAATCTAGCCAGTGCCGCCCAGAGTGGCAATGATTTAGCCAGTTCTTCTGTCCTATTACATCAGCTGTTCAACTTTGTCGCCTTGACAAAATGTAGCTTGTATCAGAATTCATAAGAGTTTTTCCAATCACTTGATAAATCAAAATTATTCATTATATCACAAATATTTTATTCGATAATTTATCAGATACTCATTTACACAGAAAAATCAGCAAAACAAACGACAAAACAGGCATTGGTCGACTAGTGTGGATGGGTGGTTTGGCCTTCATTGGCCTACCGTTGGGGGCTGGCCTCCGCTCGAGAAAAATTGGAGCGATGGCCAATGAAGGCCAGCGCTGGCAAACTACCCATCGACACACTGGCGGTGGTCATCATTGGGCCAACATGTGGCTGCGGCATAAGGACCTTTATTACTGCCTTGGCGGCTCCACCGGTTTATTACCGCGTGTCAGCGCGTTCTACTGACTGCTACAAGTCACCACCAGGTTTCTAGTGGTCGGTGATATCTGTATTCGCCTCACGTTGGCAGCAGATGATGTCGAATCGATGACATGAATCATTTTGTAGTGGGATAGCACTAGGTGAACTAGAGACTCGACTGCACTGGATATAGAGTGCTGTCTTTGAGTCTTTCAACCCGGCTCACCCTGAGGGTTTGAAGGTTGGGGCCGGCAACGATAAGATAGCCTTGGATGCAGTAGCTAGATTTTAGGAGTTGATAAGTGACGTCGTTCGGCCCCTCGAAATAAACTCCTAATAGCCTCTCTTATTTGGAAAGTCCAGAAGTCCAGAAAGTTGGTTATGTATTATAATTTAAACCATTTATTCATTAATGCTCATGTTTTCCTAGTTTTATCCCAACCTAGTAAATAATAACAGTTTAGTTTGTTGAAACATCAACTTGATAAATAGCCTACTTCTAATGATAAATCTATAATATAATAAAGGAAGGAATCGGCTTATACATGTTGGGGATAGGAAATACACAAACGACGCATCATCACGTCTCAACTACTCAACTGATTAACTTGAAATGTTGCTTATAGATTCTTTATTTACTGAGGATGGTTATAGGCCTCTTTTAAATCGTTCAAAATCTCAGTAGGTAGATTTTGTAAAGTTTTCAGTTGCCAGGGTTCACGGGTTACACCTGCTAATGGACAATTATTTTGCTCTTTAAATATGAGTGCTCTACAGTAAGATTGTAAACTTTAATTATATGTGTCTGTTTTTGCAGTGACTCAATGTGGATTGTGAAGACACAGAAGGGGACGCATTTGGATCTTGAATCATGAATGTTGAATCTTGATGCTCACAGAAAAGCAAGTCAACCAGACAGGTGGGACACACAACTTAAGTTACTAATTCTCAGTTATAATTAAGTATACTTACTAAGTTAATAGCTACTTACGTACAACTTAATAGTTGCTACAGTACCCTTTTCTAGCTATCAAGTTTGTTAGTGGCTCAATTCAGGGCAGTATTTTATCACCAACTCTATGTAATATATCTATTTTGATGATCTGGTAGTATCCGAATCGAAATACTTCTACTACTAATTGAAAAATTGCACTATAGTGTTCGATTTTGATGACACTACAGTCTAAATTTTGAATAATAGTTATTAAAAACTATTACCCACGTTTAGAGCGCTTTCGATTTTCAAATCCATTTTAAACACACATTAATAACTATTATTCGAAAATTGGACTGTAGTGTCGTCAAAAATACGAGTAGATCAAAATTGAATTATCACTAGCAGTTGGTCATGGATAGTGAAATAGATGAGTACTATAGTGAGGTCTATAGAGTAATATAGAATCTTGGCCCACAGATATTCGTAAATTGGGAAACACAACTTTAAAAATATAACATTGAAATATTGAAATATTATTTGCAGGATTGAGACCACAATAGGAGGCATAAAGTCCCTTGATAATTTTGAAAACAGAGACGTTATAGTGAGGTCCACGTTATAATGGCAGTGGAGGAAAGTAGGAGAACAACGTTGCCAATTATCTGCCTTGCCACTGCCTTCTGAAGAGGATAGCTTGGTCAATTTTACCACCAACTTTGGTCAATATCTATAGTTAGTTCCTAAAGGTAGTGGAGAAAAATAGAAGAACAACATTGCCAATAATTATACATAAATATCAGATGTACTGGTATCAGCTATCCTCTTCAAAAGACAGAGAATTGGCAACGTTGTTCTTCTATTTTTCTAGTGGAAAAAGATAGGAGAACAGTAGGGCCGATTCTGTACCTTCTATAGAGGATAGCTGATACCGTTAAGCCTATATCTGATCTGATATCAACTGTTCATTCTTGTTAAAAATAATTAAATTATTAAATAATTAAAATATTTCATTTGGGATTCCATTCCTTCCAGTTAGGCCGCAACTCCACCTCAGCATCTTCATTTCAGTGACCTCCAATCTGTGTTCATGGGCTTTCTTAACTGCCCAGGCCTCCGCTCCGTATGTCAACGCGGGCCGCACGACACGACTGTTTTATAGATTTTGCCCTTAAGTATTTCATTTCTTCTATCACAAAGTATTGCAGTCATTTTCCTCCAATTCATCAATTAATTTACTAGATGTGCTATTTCGTTGGCCTGTTCTCCGTCTGCATCAAAGGTTGAGCCCAGCTAATAAGAGTATAGAAACTCTAACTTGTACTAAACATGATTATTTCAAGTATGCATTGTGATGATCTATGAATTAATTTCTATTATACATTATTCATTATCTCATTTCCATTTTCATATGATGTGTCTGATAATTCGTGAACTGTGATTCCATTCATTCCTCTGTGAATTTATTATATTGTCATCCAATTTATCTATGTTCTGTTACAGGCTCTGAAAATTGATGAAATGGAACAAATTATTTGGACAAGACACTAGAAAAATTCTACTCGGTCGGTTTTGAAATCATACCTCAAGATACTTGCGAGATCTTCGTCTGCACTGCACTAGCATTTCAGGTAATTATCCAACTAGCCTACTATTTTGTATTCATTTCAGTGACAAATATTCATTTGTACCGTAAATGAATAAATGAATAGCCTATCACAACTGAAATAGAGAGCAACCTTTGTTTAGGAGGAAATTAAAAGACTCGAATAGTGCTTTTACAGTGCTACAGAACTTTTCGAATCAAGACAAGTTGAACTCATGATTGCTGTGTTCAGAATTAAATGTATTAATACAACGTTATATGTATGCTACTTTATTGTATATGACAATTGTAAATATTGTGACATACTCAGTTATGCAGAAATAAAGGTTATAATTATTATTAAAAACGTCCGTTCTTTAGACCTCACCGCTCGGTGAGTGGTACATAGATATAGATAGCATAATTAGAGTGCCATAGTAGAGGGCGTCTATGTGACACTGGTAGTCTCTCATACTGTGCCGTTCTTACAATCTCACCCGTCACAACAGTAATATTGACAGTAGTCGACAGTAGAACTTCCGTCAGGAGCTCCACACTAATAAAAAGCCATTCGTATATTTAATACTGTATACTATAATATTATTATATGGGCTATGTGATGATAAAACAGCTGTAATATTTATAATCTGTTATCTCTGTTACTAAGACACATATTTAATGTCGAATAAAGCTCGTGTTGAGTCCAATTCTATTACAATTTATTCGACATTAAAAATAAAATAAATGGGTCCGAAAAGAAAAACGAGTAAACGTCAAGATTTAGTCAGTGAAGGAGAAAACGATTCGCAAAACCAAATGCTTGGAAAAATACTGAAACCAACAGTTTTATCGATTGACCAAGATTCAGATGAAGCACCGAAAACGTGGAGACATTGGAAGGTAACATTTTTAAACTTCTTAAAAAAACAGTTCAATCCCGAAAAAGGATGAATTGAATGTTTTGATCAATTATGTGTCACCGAATATTTTTGAAAGTATTTGCAATTGTATATCATTTGAAGAAGCTATAACAACTCTTGAAGAAAGCTTTATAAAACCTCAAAATGTAGTACATGCACGTTACTGCTTATCTAAAGCAAAACAAACCCATGGAGAATCAATTGATCAATTCTATAATAAACTAAAACGGCTAAGTTTACCATGTAACTTTCAAGCAGTCACGGCTGACGATAACAAAAGTGAATATATCCGAGACGCGTTCATCTCCGGATTAGAATCATCGAAAATCAGACAACATCTTTTCGAAATGAAATCGCTAACTTTGCAAGACGCTATCTCACAAGCACGAATGTTAGAGAATGCTGAAAACATTGCTAAAGAATACGAAACCAGTTCAGAATATGTTAACACAGTCCTAGCAAACGAGAATAAAAATACCGAGAAAACGACTTTAGTCCGTAATTCTTACCAAAAGAGATTCAATGCAGATTTTGTGGCTATAATATCATACTGATAATAGCCAATGCCCAGCAAAAGGACAACCATGCCTAACTTGTAATCGAATAGGCCATTTTTCAAAAGTATGCAGAGCACGAAACGATAAAAAAAACCAATGGTATCTGCCACAGTAATTTCAGCAGCAAATACCAGCACTGACCTCTCAAAATGTCTTGTTCCTATACGTGTTAATGGAATAGATACATTGGCACTATTAGACACTGGGAGCACAGCAAGTTTTATAGATAAGAAACTAGTAGTACAATCGAAGATGAAAACTATGCCATATTCCAATTGATTACATTTGCTTCAAGTGCCTGCAACACTAAAACAACTGAGTGCGCTTTGAGTGAAATATATTTCCAGAACGAAGAATATAATGATTTTCCTTTGTTCGTATTGAACAAATGTTGCGCTAGTGTAATTTTGGGACACGATTTTCTAAAGAACTTTTCATCCATCACTTTTGATTTCGGTGGATCTAAAGCAGCACTACAACTGAATGAAGACAATGACGCAAGAAGGCCTACTTATGAAATTAAAAAGTGTGCTCTAGCCCAAGCTACAGTAGAACCTGTCTCATTGTTTCGTGATCTTCAACCCGACTGTCGGCCTATAATAACTAAATCGAGACGACATTCAGAAGAGGATTACTTGTTATGATGAATGAAGTCAAACGGCTTAAAGATGCTGATATTATAGAAAATAGTCATTCTTCTTGGAGAGCTCAAGCATTTGTTACTTCAAGAGAGAACCAAAAGAAACGTATGGTGATTGACTATTCACAGACCATCAACAAATTCACGAATTTGGATGCCTATCCACTACCACTAATGGAAGAATTAGTCAATAAGGTAGCGCAATATAAAATATTCTCATCTATTGACCTGAATCTGCCTATCACCAGATACCAATCTTGCCTGAGGAAAGGCATTTCACCGCATTTGAAGTTGGACACAAACTGTATCAATTCAAAAGAATTCCGTTCGGAGTCACGAATGGAGTAGCTGCTTTCCAGAAAGTGATTGATCAAATCATAGAACAAGAAAATTTGACATCATGTTATGCCTATTTAGATGATATTATTGTATGCGGAAGGACCCAAGAAGAACATGATGAAAATTTAGAAAATTTCTGGAGAGCAACAGAAAAATATGGCCTCACGTTAATGAAGAGAAGTGTAAAATATCTATGGAGAATTTAACCTTTCTGGGATTCGAAATTGGTCAGGGTATGATTAAGCCCGATCCAGATCGATTGAAACCACTCCTTGACTTACCAGCTCCAAAAAATCAGAAAGAATTGAAGCGTGTCCTTGGAATGCTTGCACACTACTCCAAATGGATAAAAGAATTTTCAAAAAAGATCCATCCACTTGTGCATAATACACTTCCCGTTGAATGAAGAATGCAGAAATATATTTGAATCATTAAAGAAAGAAATAGGATCTGCAGTTCTAGTGCACATTGATGAAAAAGTCCCGTTCACTTTGGAAACTGATGCCTCAGATTACGCTATTGGAGCAGTATTAACACAGAATGAGAGACCAGTGGCGTTTTTCTCAAGAACTCTTTCCACATCTGAAACTAGGCACTCTGCAGTGGAAAAAGAAGCTTATGCCATTGTGGAATCAATCAGGAAATGGCGACATTACTTACTTGGACGAGAATTTACACTTATAACAGACCAGAAATCATTCTCATTCATGTTTAGTAATAAACAAACCAGCAAGATTAAGAATGACAAAATCCAACGATGGCGCCTTGAATTGTCAGAATATAAGTTCAATATAATTTATAGAGTTGGAAAAGAGAATATACCAGCAGATACACTATCAAGAGTCTGTGCCACTGTTGGATGCCATACAGATATAAAGAAACTGATAAAATTTCATGAGGACCTGTGTCATCCAGGTTACTCGACTCCATCATTGGACCAAAACAAAGAACTTACCATATTCAATAGATGATGTAAAAGAAGTATGTTCCAAATGTATTACATGTTCTGAAATGAAACCACGCTATGCCAAAGGAACTGGCCGCCTTATCAAAGCAACTCGACCATTTGAACGTCTTAATATGGATTTCAAAGGCCCACTACAATCAAGTTCAAGGACAAGTATATTTTAGTTCTTATAGACGAATATTCCAGATTCCCATTTGCCTTCCCCTGTCCTGACATGACTACTAATACAGTAATAAAACACCTTACATCACTATCTCTCTTTTTGGTGTACCGTCTTACATACATTCCGATAGAGGAACATCGTTTATGTCATCAGCTTTGAAAAATTTCCTACTATCAAAAGGAATTGCCAGCAGCAGAACATCGCCCTATAATCCACCCGTAATGGGCAAGTCGAACGGTACAATGGAGTTATATGGAAAAGTGTGATGCTAGCCCTAAAATCGAGAGGTTTGAACAACAGTCACTGGGAACAAGTTCTCCCCGATGCCCTTAACTCTATTCGTTCCCTATTATGCACAAGCACCAACTGCACACCACATGAGCGGATGTTTTTACATGCAAGAAACTCAAGTAATGGAAAACCATTACCACCTGGCTATTGACACCTGGACCAGTATGTTGAAGAAGATGACAAAAAACTCAAAACAAGATCGCAAGTTGAAAAAGTTGAATTAATCGAGAGTAACCCTGAATGCGTTTGTTCGCCACAACGACGGCAGAGAATCGACAGTCTCACTTCGCCAGCTCGCCCCATACCCCACGAGTGCCGATTGATATTGAGGGGGAAGATTGTGATGATAAAACAGCTGTAATATTTATAATCTGTTATCTCTGTTACTAAACACATATTTAATGTCGAATAAAGCTCGTGTTGAGTCCAATTCATTACAGGCTGGAACATACTATCACCGTTGTATGTGTTTCGTATGACAAAAGTGTGTGAAGGAATGTCTAAAACTTGGGAATTCCAGTCGCGATGCAAATCATTCATTCATTCACTATTATAATTTTACCACACTTGATTGTTTCTTTTCAGCCATTGGTGATAAGATGCTAAAAACAACCATGCCGTTGGCGGTATTCGAACCCACAACCAGCACAACGCAGCCATAGCGCTGCTTTAGGCCGATTGTATTTTTAATTATTTAAAAACTATTCAAACAATAGATACCAAATCCTCAAAAGTGCTAATAAAACCAGCCTTGATTATAGTCTTGCACAGGGTACAGTCCTGTTTCCGATTCTCTTCTAATCTACATAATGATCTTCCCAAGTTAGAATTAAAAAATGGAGTGTCAATCGCTTTTGCGATGACACTTGATTGTTATTCAAGGGAGCCAATTGGAGGATACTAAGAAGCAGCAGAATCCGGGCTCAAAATAGTGAAATCCTGGTTCTACTTCTTCCTCACCCCCTGTTTCTCTTCCCGATATTTTCAATGCATGTTAGTTAACATACACTAAGTTGCATGTTATCCCTTTATGATTTTCTTGCATTATTGTTAGTCATTGACACTCAGCATCTGTGCTCAGGTTTTTTCAAACTTGCAGGGACTTGGTTTAATATATCTATATTATTATCCTATTTGATGGAATTTCATTTTTCATTTTATATTGTATTTTAGTTTTTTATAATCATTGTTATTGTATTCATGTTTTTGGGAAAAATGAAGATTTGATTTGATTTGCAGTCGTCGCCGCCGCACCACGATCAATCGGCGGCATCCCCATCTAGTGGTGGTGGATCTACATGCAAGGAGCATGCGCACTACCACTGCATGTGGATGCTGGATGAGTTGGGCAACCTCGGCCGCTCCAGTACCAACTGCCCGACCAGGTGTTGCTAACCATATTCGGCTACTTGCTGTCGGTTTCAGGGCATCAGCTCTGGTAAGTAGCAAATTAACAATAATTATCTGTGCTTTTATTGAATTATAATGTCGCATCCACACTATCGCCCAAGTGCGTACTAATGACGACGACCGCGAGAGTGTGGATGGGTGGTTTGCCAGTGCTGTGGCCTTGGTTGGCCTACGCTGGGCTGCCGACGCTGGCCGACGTTGGGCAATATGTAGCTACAACAGCTGAAACCATACAGGCTATACCTTACTATCATTCTCTAACTTATTGACTTGGACTCTTCAGGTATTATGTGTGTAGGTGTTGTGATCGAATTCCCATCTAGCTGTTAACCCTGTTGTCAATATTTGAAGTAGCACAAGTCTTCGGGGTGATTTACAGCATTTAATTTGGATTTTCGTGTAGTAATAATTATTCATTAATTAGCATTTGAATAAATGCAATTTGTCATTAATTCCCACCAGCTGTATATACCGTACTCATGGATGAATAAATAATATATAGCCTATCTATAGAATCTATCTATGTGAAGGCCATCTCAACCCCGTAGCGTAGCTTGTAATACTTTTTGAAAAACGTAGCCGACATATTTCCTAATGTTAGCCAATCTGTCCATTTGAATCTGGCATGGCATAATAATAATATTCGTATGGTTTTATTGGTGGGGAGTTCCTGACGGAAGTTTCTCCTCGCCTGAATATATATCATTCAAGCCGTCAATGGGCTTCACGACTGTCATACTTCAGCCGTGACCGACAGTTTACGTGCCCTCCAATTTAACTTGAGGAGATAGAACAGCTACGTCTTCCTAAACTTATTTCAATAGGCATTTTACGAGGTGTTTCCTAAGCGACGGCTCTACGATTCTACCCGAGCGACATTGTAGGCTAGTCTATAAGTCGGCAGGTCAGGATTGGTTGGTTGCTCCGTTTGGGTTGCTGCTAGTGAGGTCCACGTTATAATTGCACTAGAAACAAAGAAAACAGCGTTGCCAGAGGATAGCTGCAGTTACTGCTATAGGCCTATCTCATGTCATATTAACAACTGTTCATTCTTGTTAAAATAATCAATTATGTTTTATTCGTCAAGGAATTACACATTCCAATGATTAAACAATAGGTGATAAATTTGATTATTCATTTATTTTTCTAAACACTATAATCATATAAAATTATGACGATGGAGGAAGAACTAGGCAGAGCCTGTACCATTTCTCTTCCAAATTTTGATAGAAAGTTGATGTTTTCCAAAGAAATAATGAGATTAAATATTTTGTTCATCAATTATATTATTCTATATTGTTAAAACACGATCTGGCGACGTTGAGGAGCTAGAGAAGGATAGAGAAGGGATCTGCTTTGTCGAATGATAGACACGGTTGGCAATACCAATTTAATTAATAATACTCCATTATAACGTGGACCTCATGTATGTAAATTGTTATGTATTTTTTATTTCTGCACTTTTTTGTAATTGATTGAAATCCAGGTTATATGCTTCTTTTATAAAATGTCTATATGTTGTTCAAAAGGCATTTTTCGGATTTGTTTCAATAATTGACCGCAGTGTCTTTATATTATCTGTTTCAGTTGGGGCAAACTGAGCCGCTTCGGCGAGCGGCCAATAATTTCAACATTGTTTCAATTCCAAGTTGATTGTTTTCAATAATATAGTCTACTGTTACAGAGAGACTATGCCTTTTGAAAATATAACGGTTACCTGATAAGTACCTTAATTTGTGTATGAAATATGATTGATATCCAACTATTTAATAAATTTCTCATTTGAAAGATTCAATAATGATATTATTTCGATTATTTACTTGCTCACCAAGTGCAGTTTTCTCGGTGAAAGCTTAAACCGAATTGGATCAGCTGGTGTGTTTAATATCAATTAAACTTAACATGGATTTAATTCATATTAAGCCGACATTTGGTTCAAACTGGTTCTGTGAAAACGGCTTTTAAATCGTTAGAATTATTCAAGTAATTAGTATGGTGATTATATCATAGAAAAAAGATATCATAAGAAGATAACCCTATGGTATAGATTGTTTATGTTTCATTGTGCGTTTTAAAACAGTAAAGAAAAAAGTATCTCAGGTTTGGCTGAAATTGCACCATAGATGAAGCTTTATCTGAGAAATGTCTGAGCCAAATCTGGCACCCCCAGCTACTATACAGGGTGAGTTTGCAGCTTCAAACGTAAAATTTGCAAATTTTCAAACGGTGAGGAATTTTGCAAATCGGATTCCAGATTCATGTTCCTCTCATCAAAGAGCATAAGGTCACGAAGTTAGAGCGATTTTGATTTTTCACAAAAAAATTAGATAACCATGGATTTTATGAAAAATGCGAATGTGCCAGATTCGTTTGATATTCGAACTATGGAAAGAGGTTGACTCAATAGTGATAGATAAATGTCTTTTATTTTCATTTTATAACATTACAAATGATGTGGGCGAAGTTGAGGCAATAAGAGCACCCCTCTTCCACTTGACCCACAAGTATGGGTCTGTTTGTGTAAATGGCAGAAGATAAGAAAAGATTCATTGAACAATTGACAAATTTACTTGATAGAATACTTGACAATTATATAGTCTAAAATAAGAACTTAGTCAAAAATAACAGATTAACAAATAACAACTCTAAAGTCATTTTTCACCAAGTTACCAAGAGGGATTATTAACTATGGAATGAGAAATAAATCAATAAAAATGCTTACTTTCTTAATCAGATTCAGTATAGTTTTTAGTATAAAAGATTTTTTTTCAAAGAGCAAAGAATAAAGAGTTAACCTGATTTCAAAAACTCAGTCCAAGTAACTGAAGATCAGTAGTAAATTATACAAGAAAATTTACAATAATCAAAAATATAATAGCTGTAAATTCTGCTCAAAATAAGATCTAGTTGCACGAAATTTGTTTAATAACTGATTAAATTATTAGATTTTTCTGTATTAGCTGTTATGCTACTATAGCGGTGACTGAGGACTCTATAGATTTGTTTCTTCAAGTATTTCAGAAGAAGTTGCTGTTGTGGGCTGTACAGCTCGCTTTCCTGATAGATTTTCCTTTGAGAATCTGATCTGTTTCATTTTCATGATGGCCTATGGGCTATGTGAGATAATGGGATGATGTTCCAGTAATTTAACCATAACCATTGAACGGTTCATCAGAGCCTTATTTTGTAGCAAACGTTGTTGTATAATATAACATTTTTCTTATCATCATATACCGTAGTTGAAAATTTTGTCACTGCAATTAATGAAATCAAACTGAGAGATTTAATGCTTCAAAAAAAAAAGCAGGACCGCATCTCTAGTAGAATTTTCCCTAGTTTTTATATCTCTAACTTTTGTTAGCTTCATAGTAGCTTTGTACGCATGAGGACCTTTTTTGTATAATATCAAATTGACTGTTGAATAACAAGTTTTAATTACTAACTAAAGTCAAGAGTAAAGAGCTATTTTATAGCTTCAAAGAAAAATTTGAATCATATTCTCAATGTATTCCTTAGCAATGTTACCTCAATAACTTACTTTTGAAAGACTTCTTGTTGAATATTTAAAAAATATTTCA
This sequence comes from Nilaparvata lugens, assembly GCF_014356525.2. Classification (NCBI taxonomy): domain Eukaryota; kingdom Metazoa; phylum Arthropoda; class Insecta; order Hemiptera; family Delphacidae; genus Nilaparvata; species Nilaparvata lugens. The sequence goes on from NW_024090381.1 coordinate 25,072, forward strand.
AGCCAGAACAAGTGAATAACTTTTCTCCATTTATTTCGATTTTCAATTAATAATTATATACCGTAGTTAGTAGGTATAGCATAAAGTTTACTTTAGTTCTGTTCATAGATAGCATACACATTTTGAATTTGCCGGTTGATAACCCAGTTTGAATTTGCCGGTGAGCCATCTTGATAATGATGTTTCAAAACCTTTTGAAGAATGAAGAGTAAATCTTTTTATGAATCATTTTTTCAAACGTAATCAAGACATCAATCTATGATTATAAAATTCCTTATCTATAAACGGTGTACACACGTACGTTTGCCTCGGGTGAGCATACGTGTATGGGCTTGCATTCGCACGTGTGGACACTGTTCGCTGAGGCATGTGGGCGAACCGGAACCCTGTCGGTATTTTGGCGTGCTCAAAGGCGCCTCAGGCGAGCATTGAAGTACGTGTGGACGCGATTTTGCCATACGGTGAGGCAAAACGTAAACATTGAAGGCGTCATAACCTAATTCCAATGAATTAGGTTGATGAATGACAAATCAAATTGTGATCCAATAACTAATTGTAAATTGTAGGATTTTTGTGATTTTGTAGGATATATGGATTGTCAAATATTTAAATAGAAACATGCATGGAGTATATAATTTGTATCATGATTAACAAATTCAGAACTGCATAATTTAAGTGAAAAAAGCTTCTCTACAGGGTTCCTACAAGAAAGTATAGCTCAAATATTATTTTACTGTGACTATCAAATCATCTTGTGTTTGTTTCATGTTATCAATCAGAGTTGTTAATTAAAGTTGTAATCTTCAATATGATATTATACGTTTTAGATAGCTAGGCTATCTATAGAGAGATTTGTTCAAACTTTGAACTAGTATTCCCTTAAAGGTAAATCTTGAAGCTAATCTTTTGGAGAATCTTGTTTTGTCATGTGTATGAGCAGAGTTAGTTTAAAATGGGCAGCAATTTAGTATTTGATTCAATTTATGGCTAGTTTCCTTAAAGAAGACTGTCAATTTTGTGAGACAGTGTTAAGTGCTTTGATTAGATCATCAAAACTTCTGGAATTATTGTAGAAATTTTCTTTTTTTGAGATTCAGAATAGATATTGGAAACCAACAAATGAATCGCCTAATGCCAAGAATCTCAAAGTTAGAGCCAATCGTTCTTGTGGAGTTATTGCTTCCCTCATGATGATATCATTTGTTTAGATAACTAGTTGAATTAGATTCAGTATATTAACAAGATAATGTTTTGACATCCTAATAAAGTTTGAATTGTTAATCTCATGTCATGTAGCAATTTATTCCCTTACTTCAACCTACAATCGTTCAACCCACCAACATCGTTTGTCAAGTTTTATTTTTGATTTTATTATATAAGTCATTGAAATAAAATGATACTGCTGCAATTTGTGATAACTATCTTCAATGATGGAATGACGCCATTGTTGTCATGTTGTGGAAAATCTACATCTATCATGGCTTCGTGTCGTCTGCAAATCAGATAGCTTTTTGAATGCCGAGGCAAACGTGGATCGCGTCCACAAGGACGTACAGTGAATGTTGAGGCATGTGTACATACGATTGTTCGCGCGAATCTGTACGGACGTGTGTACAAGGCTATAAAAAACCAATTGAGAACCATTGAATGTCGATATATTTTCCAAATGCATCAATCAAAAGTACATATATATATTTCCAACTTTTCAATGAATAATGGTATAAATCAACTAGAAAATATATTTGAAACTTTTAAAATAATTATTTGAATATCATATTCTAATTTGATAATAGATATACTTAATTATTTTCTATTATTTTTTGCGGTGTGTAGTGGTACGGCTGGCTACCTGCTGTTCAAGCTAATCAGCTGTTTGATGTTCATAATTTTATCAACTATGAATTGCGTTAATAGTGCTTCCAATAAACAGGATAATTTGATACATCAGAGAAATAATTCAAATATTCTATTTGAACTTATCAATTGTCAATACTTAATTATTTTTTCATTATTATTTTGCGGTGTGTAGTGGTACAGCTGGTTACCAAAATCCGTCTCCATCGAGGTCAGTTACGTTGCAAGCACGCGTTGCATTTTTACCTCCTGTGTTCTTCTGAAACCCTGGTATTGGTTTTTGATTTTCCTATCTCTCCAATGTTAAATTTTTGGTTCAAGTGATACAGAATGACGTCAGGGTGATACAGAGATACAGAACGGCGTCCATCTTTGATTTGATACAGATATTATCATCTCTACAGAGGATGAAATCCATAAATAAATATTATTTGAATAATTCTCTATTATATCAGTGTTTAATGATATTTAGATAGTTTTTAATATTGGTTTCAATTGACCTACAGATTTTTTGGTTATTTTTTTTTTTTGACTGAAAATTGTACTCAACTCAAAATGAATTGAGGTTATGAAAATATTAACCATCGATAACCAATTTTTGGAATTTTTAGTCTGAATCTAAATTTAAAAGAGGAATAGGACAGTTTTTATCTCATCTCTCCGATCATTTTGATTTAAATTATATGTGGAAATAATTAAAGAATGAAACTGTTAATTTGGTAAACAGATACAGGAATTTGGAGGTTAGCCTATTTATATTTAGCATATTTTCCTAGTTTTATCCCAACCTAGCAAATAATAACAGTTTAGCTTGTTAGAACGACAACTTGGTAAGTACCGGTAAACCTAATGATAAATCTATAATGTAATAATGGAAAGAATCGGCTTGTACACGTAGGGGATAGGATATTTTTCAATGACGCATCATCCCCAGGAGACGTCTCCACCGTTCAGCTGCTTTTGTGATAATGCATATTATAATTTGAATGAATTTATGATTGATTATTTAAATTTTTATTGAAAGTGGTCACTGTTTTATTTGCCATTCGAATAGTTGTTCTGTAATTATGTGTATTGAATACAATGAATGAAACAGAAGGTATTGGAGGTATCTCCAATAGGTCGAGTTTGTGAAGTTTTCAGTTAGTCCCTAGCAAAGCACGGGTTACCTGCTGTTGGTAATATTTTGTTTTTTTATTTGACCACTCTACAGTAAGATTGTACACAATAATAATATCGTGGGTCTGTTTTTGCAGTTGCTTGGTATGGATTGTAAGACACAGAAGAAGACGCATTTAGATGTTTTTGGATCTTGAATCTTGATGCTCACAGAAAAGCAAGTCAACCAGACAGGTGAGTCACACAACATTAGTATACTTTTACTCAAGTAGGCCTATACTTACTTAGTTACTTACAACTTAATAGTTGCTACAATACTCTTTTCTGGCTATCAAGTTTGTCAGTGGCTCAATTCAGGGCAGTATTCCACCACCAATTCAATTCAATACTAGCAGATAACCCGTGCACCGCAATGGGCTAATTAAAAATTTAACAGACTTAAAACTTGACCTACCTTAATCTTGGAGAATAAGCTAATAGGCTAATATTCTTTTATATTAAAAGAATTAATATAACCATCCACGGTGAATAATTAATAATCTATATGCAAATTGTCAAGTTAATCAGTCCAGTAGTTGAGGCGTAATGCTTGATACTTGTAGATATCCCACTAGTAGCGCGACAGCGCCGTGGTCGTCCCTGCGGAACACACCGTCATCATAGAATTCGTGCAGGCTATAGTAAGGCTTTTGTTGTAAGTGTCTCTTCTGGAGGTCCTTGAAGGTGCCTATGCTTTTGATATTTTTTATTTCTTCTTCTGGGAGATGGTTGTAAATCCTGCTGCATCTGGTTGTAAATCTGGGCCCCTCTTGCGCCAGTCCAGTTCTCACTGTCAGTATATGGGTGTCATTATGTCGTCTTGTGTTGTATCCATGTATATGTTGGTTCCGTTGGAAATAATCCGGTCTTCTTTCAACCATCAGAGCTGATTCAAAGACACGGGAGTGTTAGTATTCCAGTCTCAAAAATAAAGTTTTGCAATGTGCCAGGTAGTTCTCATTGTTTATAATTCTAACGATCCTTTTCTGTAGGTGAAGAAGCATGATTTTTTCAAGTATGCATTGTGATGATCTATGAATTTCTATTATGCATTATTCATTATCTCATTTCTATTTTCATATGATGCGTCTGATAATTGGTGAACTGTGATTCCATTCATTCATCTGTGAATTTCTTATTTTTTCATCTAATTTATCTATGTTCTATTACAGGCTCTGAAAATTGATGAAATGGAACAAATTATTTGGACAAGACACTAGAAAAATTCTACTCGGTCGGTTTTGAAATCATACCTCAAGAAACTTGCGGGATCTTCGTCTGCACTGCACTAGCATTTTAGGTAACTATCCGAATAGCCTACTATTTTGTATTCATTTCAGTGACAAATATTCATTTGTACCGTAAATGAATAAATGAATATCACAACTGAAATAGAGAGCAAACCTTTGTTTAGGAGGAAATTAAAAGACTCGAATAGTGCTTTTACAGTGCTACAGAACTTTTCGAATCAAGACAAGTTGAACTCATGATTGCTGTGTTCAGAAATAAAAGTATTAATTCAACATCATATCTATGCTACTTTATTGTATATAACAATTGTAAATATATGATTGTTATGGTGACTTACTCAGTTATGTACATGCAGAAATTAAGCATATTTTTAATAACACAGTGTTATGATGTGGCAATTTAATATCTGGGTAGAATGGATCCCTGCAAGCCATTTTTTAAAAATATACAGCAATTTGACTCTTCACTGTTTATTAATGCTGCAGGCTCTTACTTTTCAAAGATATCTTGAATATATTAGATCTAATAAGCGATCTACATGAGCACTTTACTAGAGAGTGTATTCAAGTTGATACCGGTCAGGCTTTTTATTTTAGGGAGCTTCCTCCATCTAGGGATCTAGGGTCTCTAAAGCCTGATGTTTTTGCATATATGTCCTGCATATATAGTATATAGATAAACGTGACGTGTGGTTAATGTGGTAATTTGTTGTTTGCAGGGTTTGTTGGAGGCGAACGACATCCACAACAATGGGATAGCGGGGTTCGGGCGCCAACCCGACAGTGACAGTGGTGCACTGCGAGATCCACCACGGACAGACGGGTGGCTTGTACGGGCTCGGCCAGTTCATCGACAACCGCATCCATTCCCACAGCAACCCCACCGCAACGAGATCTACAACGGCCATCAGGGTGGCGTCTTCATCTTGGGCGAAGGCCGCGGCTTGATCGAGCATAACAATATCTATGGTGAGTGAATTGCAAACATCACTATGTTATGCCTAGTCCTCAGTCGCTGGCCCGCGTTGGTCTTGCCATCTACACTGCAATGTGGCCAGTGCCCAATCAAGGCCAGCGTCAAACAATACATGCACAATGGAAACTCGGCTAGAATCGTGACGTCAAAATCCGCCATCTTGAAAGAAAGCCAATCTAGCCAGTGCCGCCCAGAGTGGCAATGATTTAGCCAGTTCTTCTGTCCTATTACATCAGCTGTTCAACTTTGTCGCCTTGACAAAATGTAGCTTGTATCAGAATTTATAAGAGTTTTTCCAATCACTTGATAAATCAAAATTATTCATTATATCACAAATATTTTATTCGATAATTTATTAGATACTCATTTACACAGAAAAATCAGCAAAACAAACGACAAAACAGGCATTGGTTGACTGGTGTGGATGGGTGGTTTGGCCTTCATTCGCCTACGGTGGGGGGCTGGCCTCCGCTCGAGAAAAATTGGAGCGATGGCCAATGAAGGCCAGCGCTGGCAAACTACCCATCGACACACTGGCGGTGGTCATCATTGGGCCAACATGTGGCTGCGGCATAAGGACCCTTATTACTGCCTTGGCGGCTCCACCGGTTTATTACCGCGTGTCAGCGCGTTCTACTGACTGCTACAAGTCACCACCAGGTTTCTAGTGGTCGGTGATATCTGTATTCGCCTCACTTGTTTGTGCTGTCCACGTTGGCAGCAGATGATGTCGAATCGATGACATGAATCATTTTGTAGTGGGATAGCACTAGGTGAACTAGAGACTCGACTGCACTGGATATAGAGTGCTGTCTTTGAGTCTTTCAACCCGGCTCACCCTGAGGGTTGAAGGTTGGGGCCGGCAACGATAAGATAGCCTTGGATGCAGTAGCTAGATTTTAGGAGTTGATAAGTGACGTCGTTCGGCCCCTCGAAATAAACTCCTAATAGCCGCCTCTCTTATTTGGAAAGTCCAGAAAGTTGGTTATGTATTATAATTTAAACCATTTATTCATTAATGCTCATGTTTTCCTAGTTTTATCCCAACCTAGCAAATAATAACAGTTTAGTTTGTTGAAACATCAACTTGATAAATAGCCTACTTCTAATGATAAATCTATAATATAATAAAGGAAGGAATCGGCTTATACATGTTGGGGATAGGAAATACACAAACGACGCATCATCACGTCTCAACTACTCAACTGATTAACTTGAAATGTTGCTTATAGATTCTTTATTTACTGAGGATGGTTATAGGCCTTTTTCAAATCGTTCAAGATCTTAGTAGGTAGATTTTGTAAAGTTTTCAGTTGCCAGGGTTCACGGGTTACACCTGCTAATGGACAATTATTTGCTCTTTAAATATGAGTGCTCTACAGTAAGATTGTAAACTTTAATTATATGTGTCTGTTTTTGCAGTGACTCAATGTGGATTGTGAAGACACAGAAGGGGACGCATTTGGATCTTGAATCATGAATGTTGAATCTTGATGCTCACAGAAAAGGAAGTCAACCAGACAGGTGGGACACACAACTTAAGTTACTTATTCTCAGTTATAATTAAGTATACTTACTTCTTACTAAGTTAATAGCTACTTACGTACAACTTAATAGTTGCTACAGTACCCTTTTCTGGCTATCAAGTTTGTTAGTGGCTCAATTCAGGGCAGTATTTTATCACCAACTCTATGTAATATATCTATTTTGATGATCTGGTAGTATCCGAATCGAAATACTTCTACTACTAATTGAAAAATTGCACTATAGTGTTCGATTTTGATGACACTACAGTCTAAATTTTGAATAATAGTTATTAAAAACTATTACCCACGTTTAGAGCGCTTTCGATTTTCAAATCCATTTTTAACACACATTAATAACTATTATTCAAAAATTGGACTGTAGTGTCGTCAAAAATACGAGTAGATCAAAATTGAATTATCAACTAGCAGTTGGTCATGGATAGTGAAATAGATGAGTACTATAGTGAGGTCTATAGAGTAATATAGAATCTTGGCCCACAGATATTCGTAAATTGGGAAACACAACTTTAAAAATATAACATTGAAATATTGAAATATTATTTGCAGGATTGAGACCACAATAGGAGGCATAAAGTCCCTTGATAATTTTGAAAACAGAGACGTTATAGTGAGGTCCACGTTATAATGGCAGTGGAGGAAAGTAGGAGAACAACGTTGCCAATTATCTGCCTTGCCACTGCCTTCTGAAGAGGATAGCTTGGTCAATTTTACCACCAACTTTGGTCAATATCTATTGTTAGTTCCTAAAGGTAGTGGAGAAAAATAGAAGAACAACATTGCCAATAATTATACATAAATATCAGATGTACTGGTATCAGCTATCCTCTTCAAAAGACAGAGAATTGGCAACGTTGTTCTTCTATTTTTCTAGTGGAGAAAGATAGGAGAACAGTAGGGCCGATTCTGTACCTTCTATAGAGGATAGCTGATACCGTTAAGCCTATATCTGATCTGATATCAACTGTTCATTCTTGTTAAAAATAATTAATTATATTTCATTTGGGATTCCATCCCTTCCAGTTAGGCCGCAACTCCACCTCAGCATCTTCATTTCAGTGACCTCCAGTCTGTGTTCATGGGCTTTCTTAACTGCCCAGGCCTCCGCTCCGTATGTCAACGCGGGCCGCACGACACGACTGTTTTATAGATTTTGCCCTTAAGTTTTTCATTCCTTCTATCACAAAGTATTGCAGTCATTTTCCTCCAATTCATCAATTAATTTACTAGATGTGCTATTTCGTTGGCCTGTTCTCCGTCTGCATCAAAGGTTGAGCCCAGCTAATAAGAGTATAGAAACTCTAACTTGTACTAAACATGATTATTTCAAGTATGCATTGTGATGATCTATGAATTAATTTCTATTATACATTATTCATTATCTCATTTCCATTTTCATATGATGTGTCTGATAATTCGTGAACTGTGATTCCATTCATTCATCTGTGAATTTATTATATTGTCATCCAATTTATCTATGTTCTGTTACAGGCTCTGGAAATTGATGAAATGGAACAAATTATTTGGACAAGACACTAGAAAAATTCTACTCGGTCGGTTTTGAAATCATACCTCAAGATACTTGCGAGATCTTCGTCTGCACTGCACTAGCATTTCAGGTAATTATCCAACTAGCCTACTATTTTGTATTCATTTCAGTGACAAATATTCATTTGTACCGTAAATGAATAAATGAATAGCCTATCACAACTGAAATAGAGAGCAAACCTTTGTTTAGGAGGAAATTAAAAGACTCGAATAGTGCTTTTACAGTGCTACAGAACTTTTCGAATCAAGACAAGTTGAACTCATGATTGCTGTGTTCAGAAATAAATGTATTAATACAACGTTATATGTATGCTACTTTATTGTATATGACAATTGTAAATATTGGTGACATACTCAGTTATGCAGAAATAAAGGTTATAATTATTATTAAATACGTCCGTTCTTTAGACCTCACCGCTCGGTGAGTGGTACCATAGATATAGATAGCATAATTAGAAGTGCCATAGTAGAGGGCGTCTATGTGACGCTGGTAGTCTCTCATACTGTGCCGTTCTTACAATCTCACCCGTCCAAAACAGTAATAATTGACAGTAGTCGACAGTAGAACTTCCGTCAGGAACTCCACACTAATAAAAAGCCATTCGTATATTTAATACTGTATACTATAATATTATTATATGGGCTGGAATATACTACCACCGTTTGTATGTGTTTCGTATGACAAAAGTGTGTGAAGGAATGTCTAAAACTTGGGAATTCCAGTCGCGATGCAAATCATTCATTCATTCACTATTATAATTTTTACCACACTTGATTGTTTCTTTTCAGCCATTGGTGATAAGATGCTAAAACAACCATGCCATTGGCGGTATTCGAACCCACAACCAGCACAACGCAGCCATAGCAGCTGCTTTAGGCCGGATTGTATTTTTAATTATTTAAAAACTATTTAAACAATAGATACCAAATCCTCAAAATTGATAATAAAACCAGCCTTGATTATAGTCTTGCACAGGGAACAGTCCTGTCTCCGATTCTCTTCCTAATCTACATGAATGATCTTCCCAAGTTAGAATTAAAAAATGGAGTGTCAATCGCTTTTGCCGATGACACTTGATTGTTATTCAAGGGAGCCAATTGGGAGGATACTAAGAAAGCAGCAGAATCCGGGCTCAAAATAGTGAAATCCTGGTTCTACTTCTTCCTCACCCCCTGTTTCTCTTCCCGATATTTTCAATGCATGTTAGTTAACATAACTAAGTTGCATGTTATCCCTTTATGATTTTCTTGCATTATTGTTAGTCATTGAACACTCAGCATCTGTGCTCAGGTTTTTTCAAACCTTGCAGGGACTTGGTTTAATATATCTATATTATTTATCCTATTTGATGGAATTTCATTTTTCATTTTATATTGTATTTTAGTTTTTTATAATCATTGTTATTGTAATTATGTTTTTGGGAAAAATGAAGATTTGATTTGATTTGCAGTCGTCGCCGCCGCACCACGATCACTCGGCGGCATCCACATCTAGTGGTGGTGGATCTACATGCAAGGAGCATGCGCACTACCACTGGATGTGGATGCTGGATGAGTTGGGCAACCTCGGCCGCTCCAGTACCAACTGCCCGACCAGGTGTTGCTAACCATATTCGGCTACTTGCTGTCGGTTTCAGGGCATCAGCTCTGGTAAGTAGCAAATTAACAATAATTATCTGTGGTTTTATTGAATTATAATGTCGCATCCACACTATCGCCCAAGTGCGTACTAATGACGACGACCGCGAGAGTGTGGATGGGTGGTTTGCCAGTGCTGGCCTTGGTTGGCCTACGCTGGGCTGGCCGACGCTGGCCGACGTTGGGCCAATATGTAGCTACAACAGCTGAAACCATACAGGCTATACCTTACTATCATTCTCTAACTTATTGACTTGGACTCTTCAGGTATTATGTGTGTAGGTGTTGTGATCGAATTCCCATCTAGCTGTTAACCCTGTTGTCAATATTTGCAGTAGCACAAGTCTTCGGGGTGATTTACAGCATTTAATTTGGATTACTGTTTAGTAATAATCATTCATTATTTAGCATTTGAATAAATGCAATTTCTCATGAATTTTCATCTGTAGACTGGCTGGCCGCTATGGCTTCGAATAAAATGAGCGCTGCTATCCAGAGATTGTCAGTTTGGTGTAAGCGTGAGCATACCTGACGCTGACTAGCAATTAGGGTTCGATTCCCGGGCTGGCAAATAATTTCTAGATAGTAGCTCTCATCGAATTTCCATCCAGCTGTTAACCCTGTTGTCAATATGTGCAGTAGCACAAGTATTCGGGGTGATTTACAGCATTTAATTTGGATTTTCGTTTAGTAATAACTATTCATTAATTAGCATTTGAATAAATGCAATTTGTCATTAATTCCCATCCAGCTGTATATACCGTACTCATGGATGAATATAATAATATATAGCCTATCTATAGATATCTATCTATGTGAAGGCCATCTCACACCGCCGTAGCGTAGCTTGTAATACGTTTTTGAAAAACGTAGCCGACATATTTCCTAATGTTAGCCAATCTGTCCATTTGAATCTGGCATGGCATAATAATAATATTCGTATGGCTTTTATTGGTGGGGAGTTCCTGACGGAAGTTTCTCCTCGCCTGAATATATATCATTTAAGCCGTCAATGGGCCTCACGACTGTCATACTTCAGCCGTGACCGACAGTTTAACGTGCCCATCCAATTTAACTTGAGGAGATAGAACAGCTACGTCTTCCGAAGACTTATTTCAATAGGCATTTTACGAGGTGTTTCCTAAGCGACGGCTCTACGATTCTACCCGAGCGACATTGTAGGCTAGTCTATAAGTCGGCAGGTCAGGATTGGTTGGTTGCTCCGTTTGGGTTGCTGCTAGTGAGGTCCACGTTATAATTGCACTAGAAAACAAAGAAAACAGCGTTGCCAGAGGATAGCTGCTGTTACTGCTATAGGCCTATCTCATGTCATATTAACAACTGTTCATTCTTGTTTAAAATAATCAATTATGTTTTATTCGTCAAGGAAATACACATTCCAATGATTAAACAATAGGTGATAAAATTTGATTATTCATTTATTTTTCTAAACACTATAATCATAATATAATTATGACGATGGAGGAAGAACTAGGCAGAGCCTGTACCATTTCTCTTCCAAATTTTGATAGAAAGTTGATGTTTTCCAAAGAAATAATTGAGATTAAATATTTTGTTCATCAATTATATTATTCTATATTGTTAAAACACGATCTGGCGACGTTGAGGAGCTAGAGAAGGATAGAGAAGGATCTGCTTTGTCGAATGATAGACACGGTTGGCAATACCAATGTTAATTAATAATACTGCCATTATAACGTGGACCTCATGTATGTAAATTGTTATGTATTTTTTATTTCTGCACTTTTTTGTAATTGATTTGAAATCCAGGTTATATGCTTCTTTTATTAAAATGTTTATATTGTTTTGTTCAAAAGGCATTTTTCGGATTTGTTTCAATAATTGACCGCAGTGTCTTTTATATTATCTGTTTCAGTTGGGGCAAACTGAGCCGCTTCGGCGAGCGGGCCAATAATTTCAACATTGTTTCAATTCCAAGTTGATTGTTTTGAATTAATATAGTCTACTGTTACAGAGAGACTATGCCTTTTGAAAATATAAACGGTTACCTGATAAGTACCTTAATGTGTGTTATGAAATATGATTGATATCCAACTATTTAATAAATTTCTCAATTTGAAAGATTCAAATAATGATATTATTTCGATTATTTACTTGCTCACCAAGTGCAGTTTTCTCGGTGAAAGCTTAAACCGAATTGGATCAGCTGGTGTGTTTTAATATCAATTAAACTTAACATGGATTTAATTCATATTAAGCCGACATTTGGTTCAAACTGGTACTGTGAAAACGGCTTTTAAATCGTTAGAATTATTCAAGTAATTAGTATGGTGATTATTATCATAGAAAAAAGATATCATAAGAAGATAACCCTATGGTATAGATTGTTTATGTTTCATTGTGCGTTTTAAAACAGTAAAGAAAAAAGTATCTCAGGTTTGGCTGAAATTTGCACCATAGATGAAGCTTTATCTGAGAAATGTCTGAGCCAAATTTGGCACCCCCAGCTACTATACAGGGTGAGTTATGCAGCTTCAAACGTAAAATTTGCAAATTTTCAAACGGTGAGGAATTTTGCAAATCGGATTCCAGATTCATGTTCCTCTCATCAAAGAGCATAAGGTCACGAAGTTAGAGCGATTTTGATTTTTCACAAAAAAATTAGATAAACCATGGATTTTATGAAAAATGCGAATGTGCCAGATTCGGTTGATATTCGAACTATGGAAAGAGGTTGACTCAATAGTGATAGATAAATGTCTTTTATTTTCATTTTATAACATTACAAATGATGTGGGCGAAGTTGAGGCAATAAGAGCCCCCCTCTTCCACTTGACCCACAAGTATGGGTCTGTTTGTGTAAATGGCAGAAGATAAGAAAAGATTCATTGAACAATTGACAAGTTTACTTGATAGAATACTTGACAATTATATAGTCTAAAATAAGAACTTAGTCAAAAATAACAGATTAAACTAGCTGACGTACAAACAACTCTAAAGTAATTTTTCACTAAGTTACCAAGAGGGATTATTAACTATGGAATGAGAAAGAAATCAATAAAAATGCTTACTTTCTTAATCAGATTTATTATAGTTTTTAGTATAAAAGATTTTTTTTCAAAGAGCAAAGAATAAAGAGTTAACCTGATTTCAAAAACTCAGTCCAAGTAAACTGAAGATCAGTAGTAAATTATACAAGAAAATTTACAATAATCAAAAATATAATAGCTGTAAATTCTGCTCAAAATAAGATCTAGTTGCACGAAATTTGTTTAATAACTGATTAAATTATTAGATTTTTCTGTATTAGCTGTTATGCTACTATAGCGGTGACTGAGGACTCTATAGATTTGTTTCTTCAAGTATTTCAGAAGAAGTTGCTGTTGTGGGCTGTACAGCTCGCTTTCCTGATAGATTTTCCTTTGAGAATCTGATCTGTTTCATTTTCATGATGGCCTATGGGCTATGTGAGATAATGGGTTGATGTTCCAGTAATTTAACCATAACTATTGAACGGTTCATCAGAGCCTTATTTTGTAGCAAACGTTGTTGTATAATATAACATTTTTCTCATCATCATATACCGTAGTTGAAAATTTTGTCACTGCAATTAATAAAATCAAACTGAGAGATTTAATGCTTCAAAAAAAAAGCAGGACCGCATCTCTAGTAGAATTTTCCCTAGTTTTTATATCTCTAACTTTTGTTAGCTTCATAGTAGCTTTGTACGCATGAGGACCTTTTTTGTATAATATCAAATTGACTGTTGAGTAACAAGTTCTAATTACTAACTAAAGTCAAGAGTAAAGAGCTATTTTATAGCTTCAAAGAAAAATTTGAATCATATTCTCAATGTAGCCTATTCCTTAGCAATGTTACCTCAATAACTTACTTTTGAAAGACTTCTTGTTGAATATTTTAGAAATATTTCAAGCCAGAACAAGTGAATAACTTTTCTCCATTTATTTCGATTTTCAATATAATAATTATATACCGTAGTTAGTAGGTAGCTTTTGAATTTGCCGGTTGATAACCTAGTTTGAATTTGCCGGTGAGCCATCTTGATAATGATGTTTCAAAACCTTTTGAAGAATGAAGAGTGAATCTTTTTATGAATCATTCTTTCAAACGTAATCAAGACATCAATCTATAGTTATAAAATTCCTTATCTATAAAAAATCATTTGAGAACCATTGAATGTCGATATTTTCTCCAAATGCATCAATCAGAAGTACTTATATATATTCCCAACTTTTCAATGAATAATGGTATAAATCAACTAGAGAATATATTTGAAACTTTTAAAATCATCATTTGAATATCATAATTCTATTTTGATGATAGATATACTTAATTATTTTCTATTATTTTTTTGCGTTGTGTAGTGGTACGGCTGGCTACCTGCTGTTCAAGCTAATCAGCTGTTTGATGCTCATTATTTTTTCAACTATGAATTGCGTTAATAGTGCTTCCAATAAACAGGATAATTTGATACATCAGAGAAATAATTTAAATATTCTATTTGAACGTATCAATTGTTAATACTTAATTATTTTTTCATTATTATTTTGCGGTGTGTAGTGGTACAGCTGGTTACCAAAATCCGTCTCCATCGAGGTCAGTTACGTTGCAAGCACGCGTTGCATTTTTACCTCCTATGTCCTTCTGATACCCTGGTATTGGTTTTTGATTTTCCTATCTCTTCAATGTTAAATTTTTGGTTCAAGTGATACAGAATGACGTCAGGGTGATACAGAGATACAGAACGGCGTCCATCTTTGATTTGATACGGATTTAACCTCTATGGATAATCTCTACAGAGGATCAAATCCATAAATAAATATTATTTAAATAATTCTCTATTATATCAGTGTTTAATGATATTTAGATAGTTTTTAATATTGGTTTCAATTGACCTACAGATTTTTTGGTTATTTTTTTTTTGACTGAAAATTGTACTCAACTCAAAATGAATTGAGGTTATGAAAATATTAACCACCAATAACCAATTTTTGGAATTTTTAGTCTGAATCTAAATTTAAAAGAGGAATAGGACAGTTTTTATCTCATCTCTCCGATCATTTTGATTTAAATTATATGTGGAAATAATTAAAGAATAAAACGGTTAATTTGGTAAACAGATACAGGAATTTGGAGGTTAGCCTAGTATTCAGTCGAAACTTCAGTAGATAGTTAGGCATTTAAACACCATTATATTTGAAAAGGGTATCAATAAATACATTATAAAAATATTAACCACTTGATATATTGTATCTTCAAAACTAAAAAATGTTTTGGTTGAAACTTGAATATTTAGAAAATTCTTCTCTTCAGTAGTGGAGTACCAAATTTATTGGTTTAAATGCTAGTAAGCTTACTGTATTTTAATATAAAACGTAGCTGGTAATGGTTTATTCACTGATAAACAAACATGAACATTTGCAAATAGGTTATGGGTTAGTTTACAATATTATTCCAGGTTTTGTATGGTATCATAGCCAAGGGTGTCGTTGACAAGTTTATTCATTTTATTTATTGTCAATTGCTAATCATAATGTTATACAATAATTAGATTCGGAGAAAACAACAGGCCCAAAATTTTGAGGCTACCTATGTTTTTCTTTAAAAGAATGAGGTTAGAATTCCACTTTCAAGCCCAATTTTTACTTCATAAATAACAGTTTGGTGAGATAAAATCAATTTGCATAAACCAACGTACGGTGGTAAACACTTTTCAAATAGTCAATAAGTTCATTTTATTTAGGCTATTTGATGATACATAAAACTTATTCATTTAAATGATTGGAAAGGAGCTAAAGGCACAGGCCGAAACTTTTCCTTCTCCGAATTTTGATTCATAAGCTAGTCAAGAAAGTTGGTTATGTATTATAATTTGAACCATTTATTCATTAACGCTCATGTTTTCCTAGTTTTATCCCAACCTAGCAAATAATAACAGTTTAGCTTGTTAGAACGACAACTTGGTAAGTACCGGTAAACCTAATGATAAATCTATAATGTAATAATGGAAAGAATCGGCTTGTACACGTAGGGGATAGGATATTTTTCAATGACGCATCATCCCCAGGAGACGTCTCCACCGTTCAGCTGCTTTTGTGATAATGCATATTATAATTTGAATGAATTTATGATTGATGATTTAAATTTTTATTGAAAGTGGTCACTGTTTTATTTGCCATTTGAATAGTTGTTCTGTAATTATGTGTATTGAATACAATGAATGAAACAGAAGGTATTGGAGGTATCTCAGTAGGTCGAGTTTGTGAAGTTTTCAGTTAGTCCCTAGCAAAGCACGGGTTACCTGCTGTAGGTAATATTTTGTTTTTTTATTTGACCACTCTACAGTAAGATTGTACACAATAATAATAATGTGGGTCTGTTTTTGCAGTTGCTTGGTATGGATTGTAAGACACAGAAGAAGACGCATTTAGATGTTTTTGGATCTTGAATCTTGATGCTCACAGAAAAGCAAGTCAACCAGACAGGTGAGTCACACAACATAAGTATACTTTTACTCAAGTAGGCCTATACTTACTTAGTTACTTACAACTTAATAGTTGCTACAATACTCTTTTCTGGCTATCAAGTTTGTCAGTGGCTCAATTCAGGGCAGTATTCCACCACCAATTCAATTCAATACTAGCAGATAACCCGTGCACCGCAATGGGCTAATTAAAAATTTAACAGACTTAAAACTTGACCTACCTTAATCTTGAAGAATTAACAATAGGCTAATATTCTTTTATATTAAAAGAATTAATATAACCATCCACGGTGAATAATTAATAATCTATATGCAAATTGTCAAGTTAATCAGTCCAGTAGTTGAGGCGTGATGCTTGATACTTGTAGATATCCCACTAGTAGCGCGACAGCGCCGTGGTCGTCCCTGCGGAACACACCGTCATCATAGAATTCGTGCAGGCTATAGTAAGGCTTTTGTTGTAAGTGTCTCTTCTGGAGGTCCTTGAAGGTGCCTATGCTTTTGATATTTTTCATTTCTTCTTCTGGGAGATGGTTGTAAATCCTGCTGCATCTGGTTGTAAATCTGGGCCCCTCTTGCGCCAGTCCAGTTCTCACTGTCAGTATATGGGTGTCATTATGTCGTCTTGTGTTGTATCCATGTATATGTTGGTTCCGTTGGAAATAATCCGGTCTTCTTTCAACCATCAGAGCTGATTCAAAGACAAGGGAGTGTTAGTATTCCAGTCTCAATAAACAAAGTTTTGCAATGTGCCAGGTAGTTTTCATTGTTTATAATTCTAACGATCCTTTTCTGTAGGTGAAGAAGCATGATTTTTTCAAGTATGCATTGTGATGATCTATGAATTTCTATTATGCATTATTCATTATCTCATTTCTATTTTCATATGATGCGTCTGATAATTGGTGAACTGTGATTCCATTCATTCATCTGTGAATTTCTTATTTTTTCATCTAATTTATCTATGTTCTTTTACAGGCTCTGAAAATTGATGAAATGGAACAAATTATTTGGACAAGACACTAGAAAAATTCTACTCGGTCGGTTTTGAAATCATACCTCAAGAAACTTGCGAGATCTTCGTCTGCACTGCACTAGCATTTCAGGTAACTATCCGAATAGCCTACTATTTTGTATTCATTTCAGTGACAAATTTTCATTTGTACCGTAAATGAATAAATGAATAGCCTATCACAACTGAAATAGAGAGCAAACCTTTGTTTAGGAGGAATTAAAAGACTCGAATAGTGCTTTTACAGTGCTACAGAACTTTTCGAATCAAGACAAGTTGAACTCATGATTGCTGTGTTCAGAAATAAAAGTATTAATTCAACATCATATCTATGCTACTTTATTGTATATAACAATTGTAAATATATGATTGTTATGGTGACTTACTCAGTTATGTACATGCAGAAATTAAGCATATTTTTAATAACACAGTGTTATGATGTGGCAATTTAATATCTGGGTAGAATGGATCCCTGCAAGCCATTTTTTAAAAATATACAGCAATTTGACTCTTCACTGTTTATTAATGCTGCAGGCTCTTACTTTTCAAAGATATCTTGAATATATTAGATCTAATATGCGATCTACATGAGCACTTTACTAGAGAGTG
>NW_024090382.1:0-61717 GCF_014356525.2 Nilaparvata lugens
TTGAGTAACTGCTGAGACTGTGGGATTCAATACAACTTCAGTTTCAGCTGATTGATCTAATTTTTTCAATGCCTTTTAATGAAAGCCACTAAATCGAGATGAGCATCTGTGATTCAGGAACATAATCCTCTTTCAACTCATTTCCAACTCTTGAATTCTTAAGACGCAACTTTCGAATTCCTCCAATGTCTTCGGAAGATTCTCTCCTAAGATTATGAATTGATCGGCGACGTTTTTTATCCTCAATGCCTTTTGACAAGTCATACAAACGCTGAATTCGTAAGAATAAATGTTTTTTTCTTGCTTGCAAGACTTTCAACGTCTTTTCTACCTTGTCTGTCATATTGACCAACGAAATGACATAAAAAACAAATACTATACAAAATGACAACAATACACAACGACAAAAACGAAAGGCAAAATAGGAACAATAAAAGAACATCCAATTCGATGTTTCTTTACTTCCAATCAGTCGAGTGAAAAGCAGACTCATTCAAGTACAAAGCTATAAAACAATAACAACAATAATATTCGCTGATGATCGATTGATAAAGTCGAATGCTCGACAGAGATAAGAAGATAATGAGGTCGCTCAATTCGACCTTGAGCCTGAACCTGTTTTGAGCGTGTACCAACAAGTACAAAAAACTAGTGTATTGAAATAGAGATTCCAACATCTAATACAATAATAAATAATAAATGGAAAAAGCAAGTTTCAAATTCAATAAATTCACTGATTAAATGATAATGAGGCTCGTAGGACCAAAATGTTTTGTAGAGTGAGAGGACTGTATCTAAATTATTATTGTATCTAATGAAAATACTTGCCAAGCTGGAATTAAAAGAAATATTCACTGTGAGCAAAGATATGGAAATTCTCAAATTAGTATAGATAATAGAGTCCCATTTGTAATTTTCATATGCCAAATTATCAATTAAGGTATTGGAATCGAAATACAGGATGGAATATGGAATGAGAAGGATAAATACCTTTGGGAAAGGGAATACCTTTCTGATACTCTGACACTTTGGCCTGGCGATGATTACAAGCTGCTAGGCAATATTAATTTCACTGCTCCTTGCTTCTCCCAATATCCACGACATTCATTGAACACTTCAATCAATTATTGACATATAAGTCCAGCTAGACAAATAACAAATAACAATAAAGTGATCCAGTACGGTACACTCTTGACTCAGTCTGCCTTTTCTCTCGACTGACAATAAAGCCCTGGGCTGACGACAGTTTTCGACAATCCACCGCCAGGAGGCAGCACCGCACGGAACAGCGCTACAATTCAAAAATGGCCACAACAAACACCGATGCTGGATTCATATGAAAAAATATCTGAAAAATTGAATAGAACTAGTCTGGAAGCTGTAGTGTGAGTAGTTTTTGAGAAAAAGTTGAAATATGAAAAAAATCTAAGTAGAAAAACACAGACTTCTACGTTTGATGCTCAATAACTTACTCTAATGACCAGTAAACAAATGTTTTTCCCAAAAAAATTGTAGAGAATTTAATTATGAAAAGAATGATGTAAGCTGTGTAAACTAAATTTAAATAAAAGTTGGATAAAATGTATTCTTATGTAGTACATTACACCACAAAAATTTGCTGTTTCATGAGGAGAGAACTAATAACTCATTAGTGTAGCTGATTGCAAATGAAATACTCGGTTTTTATGAAAGGTTTTTTTTATATGAAAGTAGCATATCTAAATTACATTAAACTTATACCAAACACTAGTAGATTATGCCATTAAGCCTGGGAGGAAGCTCGGACAGAAGTAGATGATCTCCTATGATTCCTGCCCAAATGTTTACTGAAAACTGATGTTGTGGAAGATTAGGATTGATGGCATGAGGATTCTCAGCTGCCCAAATATGTTAGTTGTGGACGTTAACGATAGCTGTTCTTGTAAAGTGTGCCTCGTCGGTAAATGAAACGGTTGTTAAAAAGTTTGGGTAATCAAGTTTTACTAAAAACCATCGGCATATACTAGCACGGGGAATACAGTCTCGTTGCAATAGAGTATGAATGTATGAAATATCCTCTCTGGAGGTGGTATGGATGTAATTGTTGCTCTTTTAGTATCCACCAAATAATAGATTGATTGACATTGAACTGCACTGACAATTCTCTTGTGTTCTTCTCGGGATGTTCATAAATTTCATCAAGAACTTGTTCTTCTAACTCAACAGACTTAGTAGATCGGGGTCTGCCTGCATAAATTTGCTCTTTGGATATCAAAGAATCAGTTTCAGACAGACGTTGATGAATAGTGGCAAAAAACCTTGAGCTTGGACATACTCGGTTAGGAAAGTTCTCTTGATACAAACGTCTTGCTTCAGTACTATTACAGTAGTGTCCCATTCCATACATTAAATGCATGTCAGCTAATTCGGAGTATGAATAATGTCTGAAATTACCTGCAATTTTTTAAAAAGTTAACACAACACAAAAGCAAAGTGAAATGGTTACAAATAACTGGTTAATAAATTAAACAAAAAACACAGCGCGGCTACAGTAGGCCTAACTTACAGTTTGTTTTTTAGTTCAACAGTGAGCTAAAATAGTTCTGAAAATAATTTTAAGCTAATAATTTCTTTTAAATATTTTCTTATTTGAAACAAAATGAATCAGCTGTTTTGGAACAGCTGTTATTGAAATCGATGTTCTATTTGCAATCAGCTACAACCTATGAGTTATTAGTTCTCTCCTCAAAAAACAGCAAATTTTTGTGGTGTAATGTACTACATAAGAATACATTTTATCCAACTTTTATTTAAATTTAGTTTACACAGCTTACATCATTCTTTCCATAATTAAATTCTCTACAATTTTTATTGAAGAAATCATTTGTTTACTGGTCATTAAAGAAAGTTATTGGGCATCAAACGTAGAAGTCTGTGTTTTTCAACTTAGATTTTTTGCATATTTCAACTTTTTCTCAAAAACTACTCACACTACAGCTTCCAGACTTGTTTTATTCAATTTTTCAGATATTTTTCCATATGAATCCAGCATAAGTTTTCCAAAAACTAGTCCCCAAACAATTCAGCATCGGTGTATTCACCAGAGGAACTGAATTCTGGGCGAAATCTTTCACCTGTATAGCTCGCTAATGAAGCGTTTATGGATATATGTTTATGAGTACTTTTTTCTCATTTTCACCTCTACTATCACGTATCAAATTATCTTACTATAATTATGAATCACCCTGTATACAAAGTGGTTATTCATGAGAACATTATAAAAACAGGAATTGATAAATTATTGCTATTGGATTGATTTTTTCAGCTGTGTTTGTTATGTAAATAAGCAGGTTTATGGTCTATCAAATTTATGATCCGAGTTCGGGACTCTTTCCTATGATCCTTCAAAGTTTACATGTAATCCTCATGGGAGAAGATTCGCGAGCTGGCGACAAATAGGAAAAAAATCATCTGTTATAATAATTGCATCATCCAACAGCCGTTGGTAGATCTATTTATCTATTTTCTTTCTACTGATTCACAAAGTTTCAATTTCAATAATAATGCCGCGGTATGAACAATGTTCAAGCTTGATTCATAGAACTTGACATACTGTAAATTTAGAATATGCACTGGTAAATCAGCATCAAGGAGATATACCATTCAATTCCCAGCAAGCTGCATTCAACTATAACTAAAAATACTAACTGCTGCACAACTAACTAGTAGTTCTGTGAACAGTAGACCTCACGCAGAATTCTCATCCACAAGTACCTGATTGGAACTATAGACCTTATGGCAATACAGCAATAGACTGGTCTCTCAACACATCTGCATAATCACTTGTCAGCTGATTTATGATGAATAATTCTATAGTCTGATTTTGCACTCTAATATTGACATATTAAGGAGGCTTCTCTTTCCTTTCATATTATCATAGAAATGCGAAATTCCAAAAACCTTGTATATATGTCGACGCCCAATAAAAAAGGAGCATACCCATCGAATTACATGAAAATCTATTACTGTGTTTTGCCGTAAATGCGCAACATATTATAAACATTCAAACATTCAAACATTTAAACATTTAAACATTTAAACATTTAAACATTTAAACATTTAAACATTTGAACATTTGAACATTTAAACATTTAAACATTTTAACATTCACTGTTAGTAACTTACAAAGTCAACATTTTAACATTTAAACATTTAAACATTAAACATTTAAACATTTAAACATTTAAACATTTAAACATTTAAACATTCAACATTTAAACATTTAACATTTAAACATTTAAACATTTGAACATTTAAACATTTAAACATTTAAACATTTAAACATTTAAACATTAAACATTTAAACATTTAAACATTTAAACATTTAAACATTTAAACATTTAAACATTCAAACATTTAAACATTTAAACATTTAACATTTAAACATTTAAACATTTGAACATTTAAACATTTGAACATTTAAACATTTAAACATTTAAACATTTGAACATTTAAACATTTAAACATTTAAACATTTGAACATTTAAACATTTTAACATTCAAACATTTAAACATTTAAACATTCAAACATTTGAACATTTAAACATTTAACATTTGAACATTTAAACATTTAAACATTCAAACATTTAAACATTTGAACATTTAAACATTTAAACATTTAAACATTTGAACATTTGAACATTTAAACATTTGAACATTTAAACATTAAACTTTAAACATTTAAACATTTAAACATTTAAACATTTAAACATTTAAACATTTAAACATTTAAACATCTAAACATTTAACATTTAAACATTCAAACATTTAACATTTAAACATTAAAACATGTAAACATTTAAACATTTAAACATTTAAACATGTAAACATTTAAACATTTAAACATTTAAACATTTAAACATTTAACATTTAAACATTTAAACATTTAAACATTCAAACATTTAAACATTTAAACATTGAACATTTAAACATTTAACATTTAAACATTTGAACATTTAAACATTTAAACATTTAAACATTTAAACATTTGAACATTTAAACATTTGAACATTCAAACATTTAAACATTTAAACATTCAAACATTTGAACATTCAAACATTTAAACATTTGAACATTTAAACATTTAAACATTTAAACATTTAAACATTTGAACATTTAAACATTTAAACATTTAAACATTCAAACATCTAAACATTTAAACATTAAACATTAAACATTAAACATTTAAACATTTAAACATTTAAACATTTAAACATTTAAACATTTAAACATTTAAACATTTAAACATTTAAACATTTAAACATTTAAACATTTAAACATTTAAACATTTAAACATTTAAACATTTAAATATTTAAACATTTAAAATTTAAACATTTAAACATTTAAACATTTAAACATTTAAACATTTGAACATTTAAACATTAAACATTTAAACATTTAACATTTAAACATTTAAACATTTAAACATTTAAATATTTGAACATTTAAACATTTAAACATTTGAACATTTAACATTCAAACATTAAACATTTAAACATTCAAACATTCAAACATTCAAACATTTAAACTTTAAACATTTAAACATTTAAACATTTAACATTTAAACATTTAAACATTTAAACATTTAAACATTTAAACTTTAAACATTTAAACTTTAAACATTAAACATTTAAACATTTAAACATTTAACATTTAACATTAAACATTTAAACATTTAAACATTTAACATTTAAACATTTACATTTAAACATTTAAACATTTAACATTTAAACATTAAACATTTAAACATTAAACATTTAAACATTTAAACATTTAACATTTAAACATTTAAACATTTAAACATTTAAACATTTAAACATTTAAACATTTAAACATTTAAACATTTAAACATTTAAACATTAAACATTTAACATTAACATTTAAACATTTAAACATAAACATTTAAACATTAAACATTTAAACATTTAACATTAAACATTTAAAACATTTAACATTTAACATTTAAACATTTAAACATTAAACATTTAAACATTAACATTTAAAACATTTGAACATTAAACATTTAAACATTTAAAACATTTGAACATTTAAACATTTAAACATTAAACATTTAAAACATTTGAACATTTAAACTTTTTAACATTCAAACATTTAAACATTTAACATTCAAACATTTGAACATTCAAACATTTAAAACATTTGAACATTTAAACATTAAACATTCAAACATTAAACATTTAAAACATTTGAACATTTAACATTTAAACTTTAAACATTTAACATTAAACATTAAAACATGTAAACATTTAAACATTTAAACATTTAACATTTAAACATTTAAACATTTAAACATTTAAAACATTTAACATTTAAACATTTAACATTTAAACATTTAAACATTTAAACATTTAAACATTTAACATTCAAACATTTGAACATTCAAACATTTAAAACATTTGAACATTTAAACATTAAACATTCAAACATTAAACATTTAAACATTTAAACATTTAAACATTTAAACATTCAAACATCTAAACATTTAAACATTAAACATTTAAACATTAAACATTTAACATTTAAAATTTAAACATTTAAACATTTAAACATTTAAACATTTAAACATTTAACATTTAAACATTAAACATTTAAACATTTAAACATTAACATTTAAACATTTAAACATTTAAATATTTAAACATTTAAACATTTAAACATTTAAACATTAAACATTTAAAACATTTGAACATTTAAACATTAAACATTTAAACATTTAAACATTTAAACATTTAAACATTTAAAACATTTGAACATTTAACATTTAAACATTGAACATTTAAACATTCAAACATTAAACATTTAAACATTCAAACATTCAAACATTCAAACATTTAAACATTTAAACATTTAAACATTCAAACATTTAACATTTAAACATTAAAACATGTAAACATTTAAACATTTAAACATTTAAACATGTAAACATTTAAACATTTAAACATTTAAACATTTAACATTTAAACATTTAAACATTTAAACATTTAAACATTTAACATTTAAACATTTAAACATTCAAACATTTAAACTTTGAACATTCAAACATTCAAACATTTGAAAATTCAAACATTTGAACATTAAACATTAAAACATTTGAACATTTAGACATTTAAACATTTAAACATTTAAACATTTAAACATTTAAACATTTAAACATTTAAACATTTAAACATTTAAACATTTAAACATTTAAACATTTAAACATTTAAACATTTAACATTTAAACATTTAAACATTTAACATTTAACATTTAAACATTTAAACATTTAAACATTTAAACATTTTAACATTCAAACATTAAACATTTAAACATTTAAACATTTAAACATTCAAACATTAAACATTCAACCATTTAAACACTTAAACATTTAAACATTTAACATTTAAACATTTAAACATTTAAACATTTAAACATTTAAACATTAAACATTTAAACTTTGAACATTCAAACATTCAAACATTTGAAAATTCAAACATTTGAACATTTAAACATTTAAAACATTTGAACATTTAGACATTTAAACATTTAAACATTTAAACATTTAAACATTTAAACATTTAAACTTTAAACATTTAAACATTAAACATTTAAACATTTAAACATTTAAACATTAACATTTAACATTAACATTTAAACATTTAAACATTTAAACATTTAAAATTTAAACATTTAACATTAAACATTTAAACATTTAAACATTCAAACATTTAAACATTTAAACATTTAAACATTAACATTTAAACATTTAAACATTCAACATTTAAACATTTAAACATTTAACATTAAACATTTAAACATTTAAACATTTAAACATTTAACATTTAAACATTTAACATTTAAACATTTAAACATTTAAACATTTAAACATTAAACATTTAAACTTTAACATTTAAACATTAAACATTTAAACATTTAACATTTAAAACATTTGAACATTTAAACATTTAAACATTTAAACATTTAAACATTTAACATTTAAACATTTAAACATTTTAAACACTTAAACATTTAACATTTAAACATTTAAACATTTAACATTTAAACTTTAAACATTTAACATTTAACATTAAACATTAAACATTTAAAATTTAACATTTAAACATTTAAACATTTAAACATTTAAACATTTAAACATTTAAACATTTAAACTTTAAACATTTAAACATTGTAACATTTGAACATTTAACATTTAAACATTTAAACATTCAAACATTTAAACATTTAAACATTTAACATTAAACATTTAAAACATTTGAACATTTAAACATTTAAACATTTAAACATTTAAACATTTAAACATTTAACATTTAAAATTTAAACATTTAACATTTAAACATTTAAACATTTAAACATTTAAACATTTAAACATTAAACATTTAAAACATTTAAAACATTTGAACATTTAAACATTTAAACATTAAACATTTAAACATTTAAACATTCAAACATTAAACATTAACATTTAAACATTAACATTTAAACATTTAAACATTTAACATTAAACATTTAACATTTAAACATTTAAACATTTAAACATTTAAACATTTAAACATTCAAACATTAAACATTTAAACATTTAAACATTTAACTTTAAACATTTAAACATTAAACATTTAAACATTTAAACATTTAAACATTTAACATTAAACATTAAACATTTAAACATTTAAACATTTAAACATTTAACATTTAAACATTTAACATTTAAACATTTAAACATTTAACATTTAACATTTAACATTTAAACATTTAAACATTTAAACATCTAAACATTTAAACATTAAACATTCAAACATTTAACATTTAACATTAAAACATGTAAACATTTAAACATTAAACATTTAAACATGTAAACATTAAACATTTAAACATTTAAAATTTAAACATTTAAACATTTAAACATTTAAACATTTAAACATTTAAACATTAAACATTTAAACATTTAAACATTGAACATTTAAACATTTAAACATTTAAAACATTTGAACATTTAAACATTTAAACATTTAAACATTTAAAACATTTGAACATTTAAACTTTTTAACATTCAAACATTTAAACATTTAAACATTCAAACATTTGAACATTCAAACATTTAAAACATTTGAACATTTAAACATTTAAACATTCAACATTTAAAACATTTGAACATTTAAACATTAAACATTTAAACATTCAAACATCTAAACATTTAAACATTAAACATTTAAACATTTAAACATTAAACATTTAAAATTTAAACATTTAAACATTTAAACATTTAAACATTTAAACATTTAACATTTAAACATTTAAACATTTAAACATTTAAACATTTAAACATTTAAACATTAAAAATTTAAACATTTAAACATTTAAACATTTAAACATTTAAACATTAAATGTTTAAATGTTTAAATGTTCAAATGTTTAAATGTTTAATGTTAAATGTTTAAATGTTTAAATGTTAAATGTTTAAATGTTTAAATGTTTAAATGTTTAAATGTTCAAATGTTTAAATGTTTAAACATTAAACATGTAAACATTTAAACATTTACACATTTAAACATTTAAACATTAAACATTTAAACATTTAAAAATTTAACATTTAAACATTTAAACATTTAAACATTTAAACATTTAAACATTAAACATTTAAACATTTAAACATTGAACATTTAAACATTTAAACATTTAAACATTTGAACATTTAAACATTTAAACATTTAAACATTCAAACATTTGAACATTTAAACATTTGAACATTCAAACATTTAAACATTTAAACATTCTAACATTTGAACATTCAAACATTTAAACATTTGAACATTTAAACATTTAAACATCAAACATTTAAACAGTTGAACATTTAAACATTTAAACATTTAAACATTCAAACATCTAAACATTTAAACATTAAACATTTAAACATTAAACATTAAACATTTAAACATTTAAACATTTAAACATTTAAACATTTAAACATTTAAACATTTAAACATTTAAACATTTAAACATTTAAACATTAAACATTTAAACATTTAAACTTTAAACATTTAAACATTTAAACATTTAAACATTTAAACATTTAACATTTAAACATTTGAACATTTAAACATTAAACATTTAACATTTAAACATTAAACATTTAAACATTTAACATTTGAACATTTAAACATTTAAACATTGAACATTTAAACATTCAACATTAAACATTTAAACATTCAAACATTCAAACATTCAAACATTAAACATTTAAACATTTAAACATTCAAACATTTAACATTTAAACATTAAACATGTAAACATTAAACATTTAAACATTTAAACATGTAAACATTTAAACATTAAACATTTAAACATTTAAACATTTAAACATTTAAACATTTAAACATTTAAACATTTAAACATTTAAACATTTAACATTTAAACATTCAAACATTTAAACTTTTGAACATTCAACATTCAAACATTTGAAAATTCAAACATTTGAACATTTAACATTTAAACATTTGAACATTTAGACATTTAAACATTTAAAACATTCAACATTTAAACATTTAACATTTAAACTTTAAACATTAAACATTTAAACATTTAACATTTAAACATTTAAACATTAAAACATTTAACATTTAAACATTAAACATTTAAAACATTTAAACATTCAACATTTAAACATTTAAACATTAAACATTTAAACATTCAAACATTCAACATTTAAACATTTAAAAATTTAACATTTAACATTAAACATTTAAACATTCAACCATTTAAACAGTTAAACATTAAACATTTAAACATTTAAACATTTAAAATTTAAACATTAAACATTTAACATTTAAACATTTAAACATTTAAACATTAAACATTTAAACATTTAAACATTTAAACATTTAAACATTCAAACATTTAAACATTCACATTAAACATTTAAACATTAAACATTTAAACATTTAACATTTAAACATTAAAATTTAAACATTAAAACATTTAACATTTAAACATTTAAACATTAAACATTTAAACATTAAACATTAAACATTTAAACATTTAAACATTTAAACATTTAAACATTTAAACATTTAACATTTGAACATTTAAACATTTAAACATTTAAACATTTAAACATTTAAACATTCAAACATTTAAACATTTAAACATTTAAACATTCAAACATTAAACATTTAAACATTAAACATTTAACATTAAACATTTAAACATTTAACACATTTAAACATTTAAAATTTAAACATTTAAAATTAAACATTTAAACATTTAACATTTAAACATTTAAACATTTAAACATTTAACATTTAAACATTTAACATTTAAAATTTAAACATTTAAACATTTAACATTTAAACATTTAAACATTTAAACATTTAAACATTTAAACATTTAAACATTTAAACATTTAAACATTAAACATTTAAACATTTAAACATTTAAACATTTAAACTTTAAACATTAAACATTTAAACTTTAAACATTAAACATTAAACATTAAACATTTAAACATTTAACATTAAACATTCAAACATTTAAACATTTAAACATTTAAACATTTAAACATTTAAACATTTAAACATTTACACATTTAAACATAAACATTTAAACATAAACATTTAAACATTTAAACATTAAACATTTAAACATTTAACATTTAAACATTTAAACATTTAAACATTTAAACATTTAAACATTTAAACTTTAAACATTTAAACATTTAAACATTTAAACATTCAAACTATATGAAGGGGAAGTATTCAGCACCCAATAAATATCAACCTCCTCTGAAAGGGCAATTCAGGATCTGCTAGATCCAGTCCTTCAATATGTGCCCAGTATGCATTTTTCATCTGATTTGAAGCTGCTATTTTGTTGACTGCCAACTCGGTAATTTTTAATGAAGTTCGGTGTTTCAAATTCACAGTTAGTAATTTCATCTGTCACCTCCAGTTTAGTATCAGATAATCCATAGATTGGCAAACTATGTGTTTTCTGCACCACTTAACCCAGTTTTTTCATGCATCGCCTTAAATGATTCGGTGCTTGCACTATCTAATAATACTTTGACCTTATGATAATTGCCCTTATTACCTCGAACTCCCCATTCAACAGTTGGTAACAATACTAAGGAACTATTTACATTCGAAAATACTCTCTTAGCTGAGTCAGTAACAAATGTTTGATGGCTTTGATCAGCGGCGTCGTGCACGTCTACCCTGCTCATTTGTTTATTACTGGCAAATGTGTTGGTGTTTTCAACAGGCGGCTGTTTCGGCTCTAAATGGAGGAGCGAATGATGACGAATGATGACGCGAATTACAGTGACTGCACGGCTTTCTTCTTCTACAATCTCTAATAAAGTGCCCTGCCAATAAACAGCATATACATAGTTTCCATTCTTTTACACGTTTTAATCTATCAGACGGTTTGAGATTCAAGAACACTTCACAATTTTCCAGTTCATGAGAATTATTACATTCAATACATTTCAGCTCGTCCGATTTCGATTTAACAATCATAGCTTAACCGATAAGATACATGGAGGAGCAGGATGTTTTGTTAAGGATGATGTGGATCTCGTCGAATTGGAATCAGTGAAGGAGATGTCCGAGGAAATGATATTTGAAGTAGTTGGAATTAAATTACCCAAAATCAAGAGCATAATTATTATATGTGTATATAGGCCTTGTAGTGATAATGTAGTATATTATATTGATAAATTCTTGTCTTACTTGTAAGAGCATCTCAGTACGATCTCGAATCCTGGCTATAGTTTAGTTTTATGTGGTGACTTTAATATAAATTTCAACTCTGACTGTAAAAATGCAAATTACTTAATCAATTTATTTAATTGTTTCAACTTGAAAATAACGGTAAGTGGAGTGACTAGGCCAGGACGTTTAACTCCTGGGACATGCATAGACAACATAGCTACAGATAGAGATGAGAGTAAAAGGTCATAAAAAATTATACATACTATGTTATCAGATCACTATGCATTGCTGATAGAAATGAACATCTTGAATAATGAAGGAAATTGAAATATGAATAAAAGCCCAAAAAAAAGATCCTACTCGAGAGTGATTTATGATAGTAATACTGCTTCATTTTTTTGGAATCATGGATAGGATTAGCTGGATTAAGGTTTATTCACAACTCAGCATTGATGACAAATTAGATGTGTTCTTTGAATCGATTATGAATGCTATAGAAATAGCTTTTCCACTTATTAGAGTTACAATCGAGAAGACAAAATTTGATAAATGCTGGTATACAGCTGAATTGCATAAACTCAAAGAGCAGTAAGAACTACTTTAACTTTACAGTTTGACTGGTATTTATGGTCATAGTTTGAATACTTGAGGGAAGAATATAAAGATACAGTAAGAACATACAAAAAAGCTATGAAAAATGCAAAAACTGTATACTATAATGATATTATTAGTATCTACATAGAATGTCACAAAGTGGATTTTGTGATGGAAGAAAAGCATCATTTGGCATATGATTTGGACAATTTTCTTTTTTTCAGTAGAGAATAGGGTGATCGTCTCCTGAGACTCCTATTGGTCGGCAATCTCTTTTCCCCGGCCACCCAATTTTCAACGGACCCTTCTCTGCGAGGAACAGACATAGGCAAGGGGCAGTTGTTCGGTGGTTGAGTGTGTGAATTGGTCGCAAATCTCCTCTCCTTACGACAATCCCGGTACTAGTTCATTTCTAGGGAATTATTATATTTTTGTGTGTTAATATAGAATAGTGTAGGATGAAATCCTGGCAACTCGAAGATTTACATCTTTCAAGGATCAATCTTCCTGGGGATTTTCTCTCTTGTCGGTTATTTTTCCTAAATTTGTATCACTGGGGGTGAACGAGTTATCCTTGGTTTTGAAACCTGTAAGGGATCTTAAGTTTGTACTTCAAACAGTTAGTGGGAAGTCTAACTAGGCCTTATAGCAGATTTTTTTTGAGTACTTGATACCTAAATTTGTATCACTGGGGGTGAACGAGTTATCCTGGTTTTGAAACCTGTAAGGGATCTTAAGTTGTACTTCAAACATTTAAGTGGGAAGTCTAACTAGGCTCTTATAGCAGATTTTTTTTGAGTACTTAATTTATAAGTCTCGACTCTGTGGCTTCACGATGTTCAAGTTTAATACAGGAAGTGGGAATCGGTTTGTCATTCTCCATATCAGTATTCACGTCGATTCAGGTAATTGTATGTAAGGACTGGTAGTCCGTATGTTTTTTCTTCTCTGGTAGGTGGCCTTCAATTTAAAGAGTAATTTTCCTCATTGAATTTTTTTCTTGTAGGGGAGTTCCTGTCCTTTTTAAGAATAGTTTTTCTCAATTAATTTTTATCCTTGTGGAGAAATCCCTGTCCTTTTCTGAGAATAGTTTTCTCGATTAATTTTTGTCCTTGCAGAGAAATTATTATCATTTTGAGTAAATTTTCCTAGCTCAGTTTTCATACTATAGAGTGACCCTGTATTTTAACTTTGCTCAGCAGTTTCTGACTTGCTGTAATTCCTAGTAGGAAAATTCCAATCCTTTTCCTAGAGAACTCAGGTGCAGCTTGAGTTTGTCCTGGTCGAAGTCATTCAGACTGCGACGTCCTTTTCCTTTCTCTCTCTTAATTTTTCCTATTCTAAAATCCTTCTAGCTCTCAGGTACAGATTGAGAACTTCTTGTCGAAGTTGGTAGACTGCGACGTCCTTTTATTTCTTTTTCTTAACTCTTCCTATTCTAAAATCCTTCCTGATCACAGTTCAAGATTCGAGAT
This sequence comes from Nilaparvata lugens, assembly GCF_014356525.2. Lineage (NCBI taxonomy): Eukaryota > Metazoa > Arthropoda > Insecta > Hemiptera > Delphacidae > Nilaparvata > Nilaparvata lugens. Next base: position 14,833 of record NW_024090382.1, read on the forward strand.
CGTCCTAGTCGCGGGTTTCAGACCCGCAAATCCTTTCTAAGATTCCTAGAAACCTGTCTCCTCCAATAGCAAATATGTTTGCTGGTTTCCCCTGTGGAAAATTCACGAATTTTCCCGTGATCTCAGTTGCAAATTGAAGATCTATTTTGTCGTAGTCCTTAGACTGGCAATTGCTTGGAGAAGCCCATTGAAATTTCCTCCTAAATTAGGAGTCAGTGACTCGATATCTTCCTTGTGGAAAATCCTGGAAAATTCCTTTCCCATCCTGACAACGAAAGACTGTTGTCTTCCCGATATTATTCTACAGACTTTGTCTGTGAAAACCTTTTCTATCCTGTCATAATAGTCGACATACTGACTATTGATTCAAATCGTTTCTGATGATTGAGAGTGATTTCCATTCCCTTGAGGGCTGTTACAGATCAGCCCTTAATAACCGTCGCGCAGTCGCTAGTCAGGCGCGGAAATCCTGTTTAGCAGTTTCAGAATTGCTGAAAATCCTTTCGCAGCTACAGGTACGCGATTCAGAAATCCCACACCTGAAACCCTGTATTCTAAACCTTAAATATCCCGTATTGAAAATTCATACCCTGTATTTAGCTAGCAGGTCCAGCTTGCTGAGAGTTAGAGCGCAATTGTCAGATTGCGGATTATTGAACAGATATTTATTTGCTGTAAAGAATAATAATCATATTATTGAATCTCTGTACCGTACACCCTATACCCTATACTTCAGACCCTGTACCCTATTATCTAAAGCTTACACCCTATACCGTGCCCTATTTAACGATATCTTAAATACCACTAACAACTCCATAGTTTCGCCCTACCGTTACTCCATAACCCACACTTCAAATCCCATAGAAAAATCTCTTTCCGGGCTTGCAGGTACAGCTTGCTCGCCGTCAACACGCAGTTGGTTCAGATTGCGTACTACCTTTACAAATATAATTATTTGTAGGGATCTGATAGTCAGATCCGTCTCCTTGTATAGGGTTCTTCTATACAAGAAGATAATTCTATACATATCTTAATCTCCCTAAACATCCATCCTGTATTCCAAAGGCCGAGGGCCGAATTGGCCAATAACGGCACGGGCAAACACTCTTCCCCTGAAAGTAAAAATCTCGCGAAAGAAGCAGAGGGTAGAGAATCATGATAGGGGGAGAAATGTAGGTCCGTTATCTCCACCAGTCAGTACGGCTACTGACCCCGACCCATATCCGACTGTAGCTAGTCCGCATGGTAGCAATACTTTGCAATTATTAGATAACCTAGGGGGTGGAATAGGATATCCTGATTAAAAATAAGAACTATGGAGAGTTGTTAATAAAATTTCCAATAAGAACTCTAAAGCTGAAGTCTTCCAGAGTGAGCATAGTTCTTAAGTCTTCAACGATTTTTTTATAGATACTATAAATAGGATAAGCAAAAACATACATGTAAGTGATAAGGATAGCAGATATTACCTTAATAAGTATCAATCTAATTCTAAGAGACTTTTAAAATTTAATCACGTAACGGTGGAAACTATGTATTCAAATATATGTTCCTTGAGCATTAGTAAATGTTACAACATTAATGATATTAATTGTTTGATTTGAAGATAGCTTCTCCTTATATATGTGAGGTACTCACTCATTTGTTCAATGAGTGTATTCATAAAGGCGTGTATTCAAGTAAGCTGAACAATGTGAAGGTTTTTTTCATTGAAGGTTTTTTCTATTTTCAAGAAGGGAAGCAAAAAAGATTTAAATAGCTATAGACCAATACATATTGTACCTATTTTTTCTTAGTTATTCGAGTCTCTGATGCATAATCAACTCTTTGAATTTTTGAAAGAAACAATTTGTGACTGAAACTCAGTTTGGCTTGAGACCAGGTAGGGAGGGAACTAGTCATGCAGTTTCTTCTCTTATCAGCTCTGTTGTGTCTGATTTGAATCAGGGGTCGAGTGTTGGATTCAGGTCATACGATATGACAAAGGTGTTCGATACTGTAGAGCACAAACTTCTGTGCAATAAACTTAAACATTATGGTTTAGATACAACCTCTGTTAAAACTATCTTATCATACTTGAGCAATAGAACGCAATTGGTGTATACAAATGGTAGTCTTCCTAAAGGTCGACACATAAGTTATGGAGTACTTCAAGGGTCTTCACTGGGACCCATACTCTTCAATATATACATTTATGATTTTCCTGACTTTATTCCAAGTGAATCTGATTCTGGTTTTCTGTTTGCTGATGATTTTGGCTTAAATGTTGAAGGTAAGACAAATTCTGAAGTTGAAAATACTCTATCCAATTCCACAACTGATTTAAAAGATTGGTGCTCAGCGAATAGCCTTTCATTGAATGAGGACGAGATTAGTGATATCTATTCCACGTTTAGAAAAAATGATGATTCCAGTAGCTGCCCTGTGGCAATCGAGTTTCTTGGTATCTGGATTGACAGACACCTGACATGGAATCATCATATCCACTATGTAATAAGGAATGTCTCAAAAGGTCTTTATCTTATTGGAAGGTAGAGAACATGTGTAGGAGTTGAAATATTGCTCAAGGTTTATTATGCTCATGTACAGAGTTAAAATTCTCAGGTTGCAAAGAAAATAATGAGGCTCCTACGCAATGCAGAATACCGAGTAAGCTGCAAACCTTTGTTCAAAAGAATGAGAGTGATGACATTCCCAGCTCTCTATATTTATTTCACAGTTGTATATGTACACTCTAACATTAAGAAATTTGATGTGAATAGACACCACCATAATTATGCAACAAGAAATGTAAATAGCTTAAGAGTACCTAGGTATCAGCACAGTGCATCTCAAAAGCTAAATCCCTATATGGCGGTAAAACTTTATAATTATTTGCCTGCCACTATAAGATTTTCATGTAAAAGTGCTTTCAAGTTGAAAGTAAAGGAAGCTTTAATAGGAGAAACCCCATATAAAATAGCCGACTATTATTATATAAATTGGAAAATGTATATATAATTAATATGATAAATGATATATAAGTAGTTGATGAGTGATTGGGAAATATAATTCATACTTGACTTAGAGTGTAATGGATGTATTGGACTTTGTAAAATTGACTTTGTGTGCTTGTTGTTGCAGGCTCATGTTTGCCTTGTATTTACTAGAGTTACCAAACATGACGTTGTCTACAATGTGTAAACATTCTGTGACAATGAAGATATTTATTTATTTATCTATTCACTTTCTATCCAACTTTAAAAATAGTTGGTATCTCTTACACACTATTCATTATCAGCCTATCCTATAAATGATAGTGGACTTTTATTTCAGAGCCTAACTGCACTTGGAGGTCCAATAGGATTTCTGGGACCAACTATCATAGAGAAGCCTAACAGAAAGGATGATGACTTGAGGATGGTTACCGATGCAATCAATGCACAAAAGTTGATTCCTGACCTCGTAAATCTGATTGCCACTAGAACGGCGGATCAAAGAGCTGCCATAGATGCAGCCTACTTGAAGGCAACAGGCAAGGTAAAAATAGCAGTTCACAGTAAAAGTATCGTTTGCACAGATTCAGCTCAAACAGAATATTTGTAATTATTATCAATCGGAAATCCAAATTAAATGCTGCAAGTCACCCCCAAGACTTCTGCTACTACAAATATTGACAACAGGGTGAACAGCTGGACGGAAATGAGCGCTACTATTCAAAAACTGACCGGCAATTGAGAGGTACTGGGTTTGATTCCTGGACTGACAAATTTTCGAATAGTATTGCTCATCGAATTTCCATCCAGCTGTTCACCATGTTGTCAATATTTGTAGTAGCAGAAGTTTTCTGAGTGATTTACAAAATTTAATTTGGATTTTTGTTAAATAATAATTTATTGATTCATTAGCATTCGAATAGTCATGCAAAATCAGACCATCAGTCGTAATCAGACCTCCGTAGAGTGCAGATAATAGCGAATAATTAGTGTGGAGTAGTATTGGTAGTGGAAGTTGAACAAGTGGTGTCAACACCAACAACCAGCAGTCTACTTAGCAGTTTTTCACAGTGAAAACTACTCAACGTTCTTTCTGAGTGAAAAGTGTGTTACCAAATTTTTCGTTTGAACATTGTTCTCTCTGAAAATTAGGTTCTGTTTCTTCAAAAAACAATCATCAAACTATCAATAAATCATGGTGTTTTGGATCTATCAGCCTTAAGATGATCCATTCGCCAATAAAACTACTACCATCCGCGCAGCTCGAATACGAGGAAGAGGAGGAAAAGGATGAAATGAATATGCCTCCCGAATTGCCACCGAAAAGTAAAAACGATAGCGGAATACATTCCGAGGTACATTCTCTTAAAAATATACAAGAGCAATATTTCTAAAATGGGGAAGTGAAATTTTCGTGAAAAAAAAGTATCCAGAGAGGACAATGATTCGTTTTAAAATGTGTGCAATGAACTTGAAATCAGTATCCAAAGAATAGACGTTAAGCAAAATATACAAGAAAACAACGCAGAAATGTTTGGAAAAAATCACACTCTGGAGCAGAGTGTGAATAAACTAGCAAGTGAAGTTGCGAAAAGCCACAACAAGCCGATCTCATTTGCTGAGGCCGTGCAACTGCCAAAGAAGAGGATCGCACCTTCTACATTATCGAGTGCCACCTCCACTGCTGCAGCCAGGGAGTCTCCGCCCCGGACCAAGAAGCTGTCGCCCAAGGAGAATGTGATCATCCTGAAGCCAGCAGAAATAAATGGAACGGAAAAGGAACAAAGCGGAAAAATTCGAGAAACAATGAAGAAGAACATCACCCGTGAACAAAATTTAAACATTAAAAAAGCCGTTGATGTCCGTGGTGGGGGTGTGCTGTTGGTGCTTCACCCAAGGGCCAATAAAGAAAATGTTTTGGGTGATAAGGTCCTGCAACATCCAAACATAGAGGTAAGCGAGCCACAATCCAAATTGCCAAGAATAATTCTGTATCATGTCGCTGCAGATATAACTGCTGCTGAATTGGCAAACGATGTGTTTGAGAGAAATCTCGAGTCATCGTCATTGAGTAGGGAAAATTTCTTCAAAACCTCAGGCCGATTTTTAAAATAGGACCGAAAAACAAAAACACCGTGCACTGGGTAGTGGAGTGCACTGGTGAACTAAGAAAAGAATTCATTAACAAATCGCGGATTGGTATTGATTGGAGGGTGTGCCGAGTTGGAGACTATGTTGCCGTCTCTCGTGGCTTCAAGTGTAGAAAAATTGAACATATCAGTAAGCATTGCACTCAAGCACAAAACACCTGTGCTCACTGTTCCACTACAGGACATGATGTTAAAGAGTGCCCTAATAGAGACAAAAAGCCCTTATGTTTAAATTGCTGCAATGATAAAAAAGCTTTCGATCACAAAGTAGGTGACAGAGAGTGCCCTTCCTATCAAAAAGCGCTACAACAAATAATTGATAGAACTGATTATGGAATTTGAAAGAAAAATATTTAATATACTGAGGATGAATGAAAATAATAGTGATAGTAAAATCAAGCAATCAACCCAATACAAAATGATTACTTTAAATTCCATCCTTAACAAAATTGATAGCTTCTACGTAACAACTAATACTGATAGAAGTAAGATAAGTCTGATTTATAATTTTTGTGAGAGGGTTGATGTTATGATATCTTTTACAGAAATAGAAAATATTATTGAAACATCCAAAGGTCTCTCTCTGCTCAGAAATGAAAAATATTTCTCTCTTGAAGAATGGAATCACCTGAATGTGTTGGATTCTAATTGTTGTCACGTTATTCTTTATATTAAAATAACGATTAGCCTCCTGCTTGGCATCAGTCGGTAAAGCATGAGATTTAATATAATTAGGGCGTGGTTTTCTAATAGTATTCAGTCTTATAAATCTTTCTAGGCCTAGATATGGGCTTCTCCTATAACTCTTATAATTCAATAAATAATAAATATATATATAAATGATACTTATACTATAGAGTTGAGGAATAAAAAATAAATTGCACACCATGAATGTTCATACATATATTACATAAATAATGCAAAGATCAGTCGAGGCAAAAAATATATATATAGAGCGATAAAAAAAAATATAATATAAAAAATAGAACAATATTTGAAATCAATAAAAATATCACAGGCTAAACTTTATATTCTAGATTTGTGGCACGAATCATTACCATGTGCCTTTATCTTGAAATCATATGCATTCTTTGGCATGTAGCTGTGACATGTACTTGCTAATACTTGTCGGCTTGGATAATTCAATCAAAACTATGTGCTCTAAGATCAGCTTGATAAATTAGCCACTAATAATCCAAATATATATATATTAAAATCTCTAGTATTTAGTAGATTTATTTGTATCGAATATATATTTTCATCTCAGGGTGCAAGATTCGGCACCTGACGGAATAGATAGAGCCATTCATCTAGTGAATTAGAACTATGATAAATTATCGCAAATTGTATTGCAAAAAATTAAATATTGTATGCATACGTTTGATAGCCTAGATTTCGTACTTCTTTGATTAAATAGAAATTTCTAAAATATTGATCTATATTTTTCTTTCAATTAAATACCTTTAATACTAATTTTTTACTTGCGCAAGTATTACTCTTATTAATTTCTCAATTTATAATAACCCTTTCGGCGAGCTAGCTTTGATCATCAGATTATTTCGAAGCACTAGGGCGCCCATCACTAAATTCAAATTTAATCACTCACGTGTCGAAAATCTTCTTGTAAGCCGCCGATGTCGATCCAACTCCATGTGGTCCGGGAATATGGTAGCCGGAATCGTCTCCTCCAGGGGTTATAAATTTAATAAAAATGAAAAATGACTTCTGCTTCACAATAGCATCACGAAGTCTTTTAAGAAATTTAATAATTTACTTTAAATTTAAATTTTTTACAAAATTATTAATAAGGTACTTCGCTCTAAAATATTTGGGGTCCTCTTATGGTGGCATCTGGCTGGCGAGTGCTGGTTCTTCCTTTTCAAGTTTTACAGATCCTCTTTCCGACTTTCAAATTAGCATAAAATTTAAATATCTCAATCCTCCGCCATTAAATTCAAATAGATCTTACAAAAAATGCTAAAATATTGCTTAGATTATATGATTAATAATTTCTTTGCATTCGAGCCATATTGATAACATAGATTACACAAATTCTTACACAAAATCTAGTACATTTATATAAATATATATAAATATTTTTGAATTGGCCTACAGTTGCCGCCTATTAACTGCCGTTTTACTATTGGTGCATGCAAATTTTATTAGGTATTCATGCGCCTGGTAACTCTTATTTCCTGAATACATTAAATTATTTTTATTTGGTTTTTTATTTATGCTCTTTGCATGCTAGTTAATATTCTATACATTAATATTAATTCCATGCTACCTAATATTAGCCACGTGGACGGGTGTTTTTTCACATTGCACACCATCCGATTGCAATAAAGCTCTGCCAAGGGGTTTTGGTCAGATTCTACGTTCTTCGGTTTGATCGATCTCTAGGTCACCGATCCGTGAATACATCTACATAACCTCAATCTTCAAATATTTTATATAATAATCTATTTATGAGTAATAAACTTCCTTCAAATCCTTTTTAAGTTCTTGTACCATTTAGCTAGAACAAGCTGATGCTATCTAATCTTGTTTATTATCTGCTTGGCGATATTAGCCAATTACTTTATTTTTAGACCTATTACTATTCTGTTAGGGCTTTTCATCTACCCAGATTAAATATGTTACACGCGCCCCTGGGTTTGAATTCAAAATATTTGAGAATCACAATGTTTTTAATGAAAACCCACCCTTCAATACATTGATATACACTATACTTTATTTATAAATTATACTCTCCTACTTCTATCACAGATCGCAGACATATTTGCTGCATCTCCTTATACCTTTATCAAATACAATAACAAATTCTCCTCCTCAACACCATAAAAATATCATAAATATAACTTCTAAACGCACTCCTCCTGACAACATTTACAACACAGTAATTTTTAAATTCGCCGCTTGCAGGGCCGCCAACTTAACTACACACATTTCATAATTCTCATAAATGATTCCTTTTAGACAATAATTTCGATTCATAAACTTCTGGGCTTATATCTTATAGTATTTCTTAGGTCTTAATATAAATAATTTTCTATACATCAGGTACAATACTTTCTTTTGCTAATGGCTCTTTGGTTTTGGTAACTGGCATTCACTTTAAGTCTTTTTCAGGTAACAAACGTGGCATAATTAAAAGTAATAAATATAAAAACATATAAATAAATATATCGACATTAATAAATATAATAAATAACAATAATAAATAACTCTTTGGGTACAGTACTTCTTTTTATAAACATATGTTCAACAGACATTACATTCATTTGATTTGGGTGGCTTTGGTCAGCTGGTCGCTGTTCTACAATTCAGAGTGCTACATGTTACATCAGAATTGCTATCGACTTTCATAACTAACCTACTGCTCAATTTTTTCTCTTAAAAAGGTAATTAACAAATTTTAATTCTATTATCCCCGCTTGTGTCCTTTTTTATCTGATGTATATAATTTAATTACATATTTAAAAATTGTTCTTTTCCTTATTGCAGGCTTCTAACGGCTGGAAGGAATTAAAACATTGGATTGTTGCCACGAGGTCCTATACCAATATTAAATTTATTAAGGAAGGTTAGTAATCGGTTTGATAATAATGTTTTCATTGATTTCTTATCATATTTATTTCAAATTCAACGATATTGCATGTGGAAATGTTGTGATTTACTTGCATCTTCTTGCATTCTGTTTGTAGATGTTGTAGGCTGGTGAGGTTATCTGCTGTTGATTTGTGAGGCTGTCCTATTGATAACTTATCTTCATGAATTTAAAGCCCTTGTATCTCGTGTATCGTTTTAAACAAATCCTTGCTCTGGTTCTGTTTTCTTCCTTGTTATTCCTATTTATTCCGTTGAGTCTCAATATTTTCACTTTAGTGGCATTGTTTATAATTCTAGTTACACCAATAAACGACTTTATAATATAAAGCTTCCAATCATCTTCATCCGATACTTTCCACTTAAATTCATTATTATGCTTCATCATCATAATAAACAATTCAATAATACAACACTTCCAATCAACACTAATAAATCTTTCAACAATAACATATTCTTAATTATAGCATCACCTTTCAATATTATCACAGCCATTATAACAATAGTATATAATATATCCAAACATTTATCATCTTTTCAATAGCATAATATCCAGGTACTTTCACTTTCTTAATATTATTTTTAATTCTTCCAGTCTTATTAGCCACTTTCCATTCTTCATTAGTCCATCTTCCATTTCCTTGTTGCCCATGCGTGTTTCGGTTTTATCCCATTTATTTGATCCGTTTTTGTTATATTTCTTTGGCCTATTATTCCGGTCACATCGTTGATCATCTTCCTTAAAACGAATGTGCCGCGGATGCATGCCGTCGGTCCGCTCCTGTCCTCCTCGGTGTCGGTCCGGTGTTCTTCTTTGCCCCTTGAAGCGTGCATGCGGCCTCCGTCGGCGCGCGCGGTTCCTCCGTTTCTTCCGCCTCCGGGCCTTGCGATGCATGCTCCTTCGGTCATGTAGTCCATTCTCCTCGTCCTGATGCCGGTCGGGTGTCCTCGGGCGCCTCCGTCTCCGGGCCTTGCGGTGGTCGCTTCTCTTATCCGGTAGTCCGTCCTCTTGGTCCTCTATCCTGGGTTCCTTTGTCTGCTGTGGGGTCGAATGATGCGCGGGTGTAGGCTCTGTGTGTGGATGCATGGTGGTGGTCAAAACAGGTAGTATGGTGACGGTCAAAACAGGTAGTATAGTGGTGGTCTCCTCCTGGCGGCTGTTTATTTTTAGCAGTGACTCTTCGGTGGCAGGTTGCTCTTCGGTGGGGAACAGGATACTTAAAAAGGGTTGATGTTTGCGGCTGGCTTTAATTGTATGTTTGGCGGCGGTTTTTTGTGGTAGGCTGTCTTGTATTGGCTTCGGTTCTTCTAATAATATTTTCGGTAAATCATTTCTAAAGGTGGTGTATGATGTTGAAATATCTTGATTTTCTTGTTTGTTTCATTGGAGCTTGTAGGTGTTATCTCGGGGGTATCATATAGTCCTGGTTTATTAGCTGTAGTTTTCTGTATATCTGGTGGCGGGTCGTTGGGTGCTGGGTTCCGGGTTTTTTGTTGGTCAATCCTATTGCATGTGCTAATGTATAATTTGTACTTACTTGTTGAGGTGGCGGTTTATAATTTCGGTTGTAATTGTTTTGTGTGTGATTATTATGTGAGTTTAATCGGTCACGGCCATCATAGTGATTCTACGATTGCTCTGCTGGGCATAGTGGTTGGTTGTGCGATTTTGAAATTTTTCATTTTTCCAGTTACCATTTTGCCTGTGCTCATAGCGACGTTCAAATTGAGGAGCAGATCGGTAGCGATCATATGATACCGGTTCATAATTTTGGCTGTTATACTGATTAAATTTTGAGTTATGTTGATTTGGTGCGTATCTCTGGTCTGAACGGTGGTTTGATATGGCCATCACAGACTGTATGCCATATAAATGATTTATCAGCTGCTTGCAGTCAGTAATGGGTTGTGTGGCGAGTGCCATTCTAACTTGATACGGTAGCTTCTTTAAAATAATACTTGCTAGTAGTGCGATTCATTAATGGGCTCGCTCAATTGAGAATTTTTAAACTGTAGGGCAGTGACGAAAGTGGTACATGCACCGTCTAAATTAGGGTTGAAATCGCATGATATGATGTCCGCTAGCACGTCCAACTGTTTACTTCTGCTCCAATACTGTTCCAGGAAGACAGCGACAAACTCATCCAATGATGTAAATTCATGGGCTCTACTCCGAAAAAACATCAGGGGTTCGCCAATCAATAAATTAGTCAAACGGAGACGCCAAAAATTCCAAGAGGTGGGTGTTAATGATTGAATTAGTTTTATCTGATCTATAAATTCTTTAGGTTGGAGATAGCGGTCTGTGTTGTCAAAACGGCCTAATTCATTGAAACTGTGTAGTGAATCAAACGTTGCTATGGAATAGGCTCTAGATTCTCGTGCGGAAATTGATGTATTGATTTTCAAGTTGTACTATGTTTTGATTTATATCAGAATTTGGGTGAGCTATTTCATGAATTTGCGAAGTGTTTTGTGCTGGTAGGTTATCTATTCTTTCGTTTAACTCACAAGTGACAGTATCTATTTTTGCTGTTAAATCGGTTGTAATTAGTTCTTGATTTTCAGCGGTAGATGCTGATTTGTGTCCGCAGTTTCCTTACCCGTTCTTACCGATGTATCCTTCACTGATTCCCGCATTTCCTTCATTTCCGCCTTCAAGTCCTTCATTACCATGGTCATTGTTTTTTCTAAACTATTAGAAAATGACTTGATCATCCCCTCTACTATACCCTTCTTATTGCTTCTTGGGAGACATTTAACGGTTTATTACTGTTCACAGGATTCTTGGCGGTGATTGAAGAGATCTGGGCGTTGGACTCCATCGCGCCCCCCTCAGCGTCGATCTCCGCTACTATCGCCGTCTGCAGTGTGTCTGCTACCTTACTCTGCGTGGACGAAAAGAGACTCATATTTTAAAAATGGATTAAGTGTCAAGTGTTTGTTAAAAAAGTGAAAGTTTTGGCCAACAAGGCATTAATAAGGACACAAATGAGGATAGGCCTATGGACATTACAAGCCAGGTAACCTATTTATACTTAAGCTCTTATAATATAATAATACTATTCATTGATTTCTGACTAGCAGTTTAGGCCCATAAAATATAATAGCTCTCTCTATAAAATATGTTTTCTACAGTACTAATAATAAAAATTTTCTTTAAAACATATAATTTCTCTTTATTTAAAGCTATTGATTCCCAAAAAGTAATACAAATTTCCCTTCGCCAGTTTTCCTCACAACTCGTATAAGTTATCTATAATTTTCAATATGGTTATTGACCTAATTTCAAGTAATTGTTCAATGAGCTTGGCTCTCATCATCAGTCCACGTTGGTACGACATGTCTTTGTGTCACGTTATTCTTTATATTAAAATAACGATTAGCCTCCTGCTTGGCATCAGTCGGTAAAGCATGAGATTTAATATAATTAGGGCGTGGTTTTCTAATAGTATTCAGTCTTATAAATCTTTCTAGGCCTAGATATGGGCTTCTCCTATAACTCTTGTAATTCAATAAATAATAAATATATATATAAATGATACTTATACTATAGAGTTGAGGAATAAAAAATAAATTGCACACCATGAATGTTCATACATATATTACATAAATAATGCAAAGATCAGTCGAGGCAAAAATATATATATAGAGCGATAAAAAATATAATATAAAAATAGAACAATATTTGAAATCAATAAAAATATCACAGGCTAAACTTTATATTCTAGATTTGTGGCACGAATCATTACCATGTGCCTTTATCTTGAAATCATATGCATTCTTTGGCATGTAGCTGTGACATGTACTTGCTAATACTTGTCGGCTTGGATAATTCAATCAAAAATATGTGCTCTAAGATCAGCTTGATAAATTAGCCACTAATAATCCAAATATATATATATATATTAAAATCTCTAGTATTTAGTAGATTTATTTGTATCGAATATATATTTTCATCTCAGGGTGCAAGATTCGGCACCTGACGGAATAGGTAGAGCCATTCATCTAGTGAATTAGAACTATGATAAATTATCGCAAATTGTATTGCAAAAAATTAAATATTGTATGCATACGTTTGATAGCCTAGATTTCGTACTTCTTTGATTAAATAGAAATTTCTAAAATATTGATCTATATTTTTCTTTCAATTAAATACCTTTAATACTAATTTTTACTTGCGCAAGTATTACTCTTATTAATTTCTCAATTTATAATAACCCTTTCGGCGAGCTAGCTTTGATCATCAGATTAATTCGAAGCACTAGGGCGCCCATCACTAAATTCAAATTTAATCACTCACGTGTCGAAAATCTTCTTGTAAGCCGCCGATGTCGATCCAACTCCATGCGGTCCGGGAATATGGTAGCCGGAATCGTCTCCTCCAGGGGTTATAAATTTAATAAAAAATGAAAAATGACTTCTGCTTCACAATAGCATCACGAAGTCTTTTAAGAATTTAATAATTTACTTTAAATTTAAATTTTTTACAAAATTATTAATAAGGTACTTCGCTCTAAAATATTTGGGGTCCTCTTATGGTGGCATCTGGCTGGCGAGTGCTGGTTCTTCCTTTTCAAGTTTTACAGATCCTCTTTCCGACTTTCAAATTAGCATAAAATTTAAATATCTCAATCCTCCGCCATTAATTCAAATAGATCTTACAAAAATGCTAAAATATTGCTTAGATTATATGATTAATAATTTCTTTGCATTCGAGCCATATTGATAACATAGATTACACAAATTCTTACACAAAATCTAGTACATTTATATAAATATATATAAATATTTTTGAATTGGCCTACAGTTGCCGCCTATTAACTGCCGTTTTACTATTGGTGCATGCAAATTTTGTTAGGTATTCATGCGCCTGGTAACTCTTATTTCCTGAATACATTAAATTATTTTTATTGGTTTTTTATTTATGCTCTTTGCATGCTAGTTAATATTCTATACATTAATATTAATTCCATGCTACCTAATAATTAGCCACGTGGACGGATGTTTTTTCACATTGCACACCATCCGATTGCAATAAAGCTCTGCCAAGGGGTTTTGGTCAGATTCTACGTTCTTCGTTTGATCGATCTCTAGGTCACCGATCCGTGAATACATCTACATAACCTCAATCTTCAATATTTTATATAATAATCTATTTATGAGTAATAAACTTCCTTCAAATCCTTTTAATTCTTGTACCATTTAGCTAGAACAAGCTGATGCTATCTAATCTTGTTTATTATCTGCTTGGCGATATTAGCCAATTACTTTATTTTTAGACCTATTACTATTTCTGTTAGGGCTTTTCATCTACCCAGATTTAAATATGTTACATTGTATAAGAGTTTTGTTTTCTGATAAGAACATTCCTATTTTCATATTAAATGATGGTGAAAATGGGGTACTTATTGATCTTTTGAATAGAATAAATTATTGGAGTAAATTCAATCACCCTTTGATTATAGGAATTGATTCTTTTAACAATCTGGGTGAAACTTATTTTGATATTCCTGCCACTGAGCTCTTGAGTACTGTCATGGGAGCTAGAGATTTGAAGTTTATTTTTTATTATCGAGGTTATTGTGAAATTAATTTTCTTAATATACCTAAGCTGTCTGATAGTCCAGGAGTTGAGTACCCTGTGGGATTCTTTGAGGGTAATAATAAACGTGAAGCATTCATAAACTCTATGATTGAATTACGGACCCTACTTCAAAACACTGATGCTAAAATATATAAAAATATTCTTCTCAGGGTCACGCATAGAAACATGTCAATATCAGGTGATGAACTAATAAGCGTCCTGGATAACAATATGAACATCTATGATAATGAATTGAAAAGATTCCCATTCAAAACAAACTCCAAGTACCGAATGGGATATTGCTTGGAGCAGGGTGGAAGTTACATAGAATTTCAAGAGGATACTTTAAAATTCTCCACTAAAGAACGATATGTTTTAGTCACACGTAATACTACACTTATGCTGATTAGCGAATTAATAAAACTATAAATAGAATAACTCTTCATGAGTGTAAACTTCCTAAAATAAATGGTATGACGGTGTTCCCGACTGTGGTGAATCTTACTTTATAGTCTCGCATCAGCCTGGCAAGGATCTAGTACTCACTCAAACACGGGCAGGTATTAAAGCAATCCGTGAAACTGTCATTAAAAGGTATAGTCGGAAACATTGTAATCGTCTTAAGCTTGATTACAGGACAGTTGGCTCATATATAATAAATCATAATGAGAATAAAACATGCGATAGAGTTCTTATTGATGAAGCTCTATTTATGCATGCGGGTTACATCGGTTTTATTGCTAACTTGAGTAAGGCCTCAGAAATAATTTGTAGTTGGTGACGCAAACCAAATACCCTATATTGAGAGAAGTAATTATGCCACAAGATGGCATAAAATTTCAGAATTCTGCGAACCTTTTACAAATCAAACGGTAACTCGTAGATGTCCTATCGATGTTTGTTTTGTCCTTTCCACAGTCTATGAAAATATCACGACGCTTAATGAAAAAGCTATCTCAATTCTGCCTACTTATAGAAACTCATGGGTGAAACTATAGAGTGGAGAGGATGTTGCACTTCACACAATCCACGAAGCACAAGGGCTAACTCATAGAAATGTTATTCTAATCAGAATTAAGTACAAGGAGAATGAAATCTATAAAAGCATGCCCCATGCGATTGTTGCATTGTCTAGACACACTGGAACTTTCAGGTATTTAACAACCAGTCTGGTAGATGATGCTGTGGACTAACTAATTAAGAAACTGAAATTCATAGATAGTGAGGGGCTTGTTGAATGGAACAAGGAAAGAGAAGTTGACCTGATGAGATAAGTTATGAGTGGCACTGAAGAAGTTCTGAATAATTTAGAAACAGAAATGAAACAGATGTAATCGACGATTATTTGAACTATCACTTTCACGAGGACAGGAATGAAGATGCTGAGTGTTTCAATATTATGTCTATGAATATACGTAGTTTGAATGCTAATTTCGATCAGTTCATTTGCTGCCTCAATGAATTGAAAACTGATATTCACATTATAATATTAAGGGAGACCTGGTTGAATGCGGATATGCCGTTCATTTTCAACATTCCTTGATAAACGGAAATAAATAAGTACACTAAACAAAATAAATGTGATGGATTATGCATGTACATAAAAGATTGTATACGATTCAATGAAGTTTCACTCGATATTACTGTTACCAATGTAGTTAGTGCTGACTTAAGAATTGATGATTTTATTGTGAAGGTGATTGGGGTTCATAGATCACCAAGTAATCAAAATATTGATAATTTTCTTAATAGTCTGAGTAATGAAATCAGTAAAATTCTCAATGGAATAAATGTATGTGTGGCGGGAGACATGAATATAAATACACATTCAACTAGTGTTCCTGTTCAAGATTATCTGCAAATTTTCAATAGTAATGGCTATAAGTCTTACAT
Source organism: Nilaparvata lugens (assembly GCF_014356525.2). Taxonomy (NCBI): domain Eukaryota; kingdom Metazoa; phylum Arthropoda; class Insecta; order Hemiptera; family Delphacidae; genus Nilaparvata; species Nilaparvata lugens. The sequence continues at coordinate 31,047 of NW_024090382.1, forward strand.
AACTGGTGATACCAGAGTAACAACCACAACAAATTGACCATTGACCATATTTTTTATAGAAATTCAGGCAACCATTCTATGTCCATTAAAGGAGCTATATTCAGGACAACCATATCTGACCACTACGCGGTTCTACTGAACTTGGTGAAGGTTCCTATCAATAAGGATAATAAAAACGTATTGATAAACACATTAACTAGAACCAACTATCATGCACTATTGGAACGCATAAGGAATGAAGATTGGGAAGAAATCTATACCGTGAATGGAAGCATTGACACTATTATGGATAAATTTGTCGATCTTTTGACCAGTCTCATCAATCAATGCAAGAAGGTAAAAGTGATACCTAACAGACTTCGTCCCCCGAAGCCCTGGATATCTGAAGGCATCATAAGATCAATAATCACGCGGGACAAAATGCATTCTAGACTCAGAAGAGATCCTAATAACAATATCTTAAAGAATGAATATAAGGCTTATCGTAATGGTTTGAATGAGTTCATAAATCATGCGAAGGAAGTCTACTATAAAAGGAAAATTGAAAATTGTTATAACAACAGCATGAAGTTGTGGAAGTGCATAAACGAAGTTATAGGTGAGGACAGTATCAAGGACAAGAGTACTGAACTTGATGCTCACTTCCTCAACAATTATTTTACAAGTGTGGGTAAATTACAAGCTCAAACTATCAATATCCCTGATAATATGGTGATCGATTTCCTGCAATGCAGATCGATAACACATTTTCATGAGACCAGCGTGCCCAGTTGAAGTTGAGGCAACTATTAAAAATCTGAAGAACCACTGCAGTCCTGGTATTGATAGTCTAGGTAATATTACGCTGGAGAAAATAGCCAATTTTATATCTCAACCTCTCGCTTTCATTTTGAATAGATGCTTTGAAGAGGATACTTTCCCGAGCACCTCAAATAAAGCCAAAATAAAACCTCCATTCGAACAAGGTGACCCGACTAATCCCTGTAATTATAGACCGATTAGTCTTATCAGCAACCTTGCTAAAATAATGGAGAAACTAATAAAGTCAAGAGTTGTTTCTTTCTTGGATCTTAACAAATAATCAACAAGAACCAATTCGGTTTCCAAAATGGTAAAAGTAAATCTTACGCTCCAATAAAATTCATCAATACTTTATTGATAAAATAAACTCCAATAAGAAAACTATTACGGTCTTCCTGGATACACGCAGAGCTTTTGATACAATACCTCATAATACTTTGTTTAATAAATGGAGTCCTATGGTTTCAGAGGAGTCTCGCTGAATTGTTCAAAAACTATCTGAGTAATAGAACCCAGTCCCTAACCATAAATGATCAATTTAGTGTAACTAACTTAACTTCTCATGGTCTTCCACAAGGAACTTTACTTTCTCCCATCCTTTTCATACTCTATGTGAATGACTTTTCAAATTCAAGACTTCTAAACTCAACTGTGATATCCTTTGCAGATGATACTGCAGCTATTTTTCTCGATAACTCATGGAATGAAGTTCATACCATAGCTGAAAATAATTATGCTTTTGATTAAGAAGTGGTTAGATGAGAATACCTTAAGTTTAAATATTGGAAAAACTAATTACATAACTTTCTCTGCAAATAGAGTAGGGCAGCCTAACGAGAATCAAGATTGGAGACTCCATTCTCAGTGCAATTTGAACATGGGTAATTGTGATTGTCCCACCATGAAAAAAGTCAATGATACTAAGTATTTGGAGTCATAATTGATGGAAACCTTGAATGGGATGTTCATATTAAATACATATGTAGAGAAAATATATATTTATCTTTTAAATTTTACCAAGTTATCAGAATTCTTAAAAAGAACCACTTGAAAACTAATGATGTATCATGCTCTAATGTATCAATTCTGCAGTATGGCATAGTTGTTTGGGGAGGCTGTTTCAACTGTCATATTGCTGAATTATTTGTAGCACAAAAACTAATAATCAAAACTATATTAAGCAAACCCAGTCTCTATCCAACGGATATGGTTTTTAGTGATTTTAAGGTCATGACTATAAGTCAATTATACATAAAAACCGTAATATTGAGTACTGAATAAAATATAGATCCAATTTTCCTCTCACAATAAACTCCACTCTATTATAATCCAAGGGCCATTGATAACAAGTATGTAACCTATGAAACCAATATAGAATGTATAAGGAGGCAGTTAATTCACATTGGTACTAAATAAACCTCATTCCAAATCACTTTCTCATGCACAATAAGATCAGATCACAATAAGATCTTTCATTGTTCAGTGGACTCGCTTACCTTTATTTTGAGTACCTACTCCTCTGTTTTCTTCCTTCCCACCATTCCTCCCTTCCCTTTTTTCCTCATAACTTCTCTTCTCTTCTTTGCCTGCCTATGACATGGGAAACCATAGTTTTGGCTAGGTATCTTGCTTTTTTTTCTCTTCTCCAACACACCCAAAAACAAAGCCCATGGTTTTTTATATTTGTAACATTTTATTGTGTCTTATTTGTTTCGTAATTCTTTGTAATTTTGTATTGTCTTGCTTCGTGTGTTTTTAATGAATTGAATTTGAAATTGAAAAATTCAAATTTAAATAAGTGCAGTATCTCAGTAATTTCCATCTGTAGAATATTTTTGTTTTTACTAGATTGAGTCCATAATGAGGGCCATATGCACCAACTATGTTTCATGCTGAACCATGACAGACATAGACATAACAGTTCACAGTGAAAGTGCTGTTTGCGCAGAGTCTGTTTGCACCGAATCTCTGTTTGATCTGGATTGAGTCCATGTTGAGGGTCATATACACCAGTATATGGTTGATCGACCAGTTAATATGGTCACATTCATTTTCCCTCCAGCTTGAGTTTTTAGGCCAATTTTGGAGAGAGCGACCCGTAGAGGTACATACAGATTTATGAACATCATGAACGGGATGCAGGAATGTTGCAATATGATCGCTCAATGATCGCACTGTTGGCTAGCAAGTAACACGTGCTCCGCAAGGGTCTGATCGAAACTGGATGAAACTGAATATCTACCTACTAGAATCTTCAAAAATGTGAAATAGGCCCATAGCCATCCTCGGTAAATGAAGAATCTATATCCATCGTCACGATGTATATTGTAAGGAGTGAGGAAAATTGATTTTAGAGCTAATTTTGATGACACTCAGTGATCTCAATAAGGTCTTCATAAGATCTCGATTGATCAACGATCCCTTGTACAACGAGTGATGTAGGCACTGAACTACTGCTCAACTATGCCGCACACCCTTATCTTATCCCACTCGGCTGCCAAGGGAGGCTTGCCGAGCAGCAAAGAAGGGCAGTCTAGCACGGACAGTTGGTTGAGAACTATTGAAGGAAGCTGCACGCGGCAAGAGAGTAAGTACAGCTCGTGACCAGAGTCTACTCATACAACTCCGACTACTTCGAATTGCACCTTCTATTAACTAAATTTAATAGAGGATGCTGGAAGCTCCAAGATACAGCACTTGCAGCAAGGCAAGAGCAAGGCAAGGTATCGATCGAGCAGTCGTAGCGAGCAGACGTAGTTTTTGTTTTAGTGAGAATAGTTGAAATAGTGTATGCAATAGTTAAAGTGCTGAGTTCAGTGTTTTATTGTTGTGCGCGAGTTCAGTGCCCTGCGCCGAAAATCAGTTCAGTGCTGAATTATCATCTAGTCGGCTAAGGAATGTAAAGAATGTGAGGAATGTCGACTCCCAAAAGACTGTCAACCTTCCTCGTGACAGAGTTCGAGGAGGAGGAGGAAACCGATGAGTCAACTTACACCGGCTAAGAGCGTTGATTCAGCGTCAATGACTGTCAACGTCAACGTCAACAGTTCCCCGGAATCGTTTCTAAAAACGAACCAACTGAAAACTGCAACAGAGCAGTTTTTGTACAATGCATGGAAAGAAGTCACTTGTCAACAGAGTGAAGAGAGAGAAAGAATGAATAAGCTGGAAAAGGAGTTGGAGAGAGCACGGTTGGAGATTAATCAGCTGAGAGAGATGTTTTCTTCAGCATCTTCAACAACACAGAAGATTCAATCATCAGCTACAAATACAATGCAACCAGCATCGTCTATAAGTAGCAAAAAGTTATTCACCACCGAATTGGGAGGAAGAAGAGAAAATGGTGGCATCAGAGACTGCATGGATTCTTCCTAAACAAAAGAAGAGAAAAATCCGTGACTCACCAGAAAAAATAAGGCCTGCAACTGAGTCTACAAGTATGAAACCGACAGAAAAGAAAAACAAGCCTCCACCAGTCATATTAAGCAATGTACAAGAGTATGCGAAGATTAAAGAGGCATTGAAATCGAAAAATCTCAATTTCAGTGCCAACATGATGAACAACAACCAGCTAAAATTGAATGTTGAAACTGAACAAGAATACAGAGATTTAACTAAGATGTTAAATGAAGCTAAATATGAATGGCACACGTACGAAAACAAAAAAAACTCGTCCAATTCGTGTCATGGCTAAAGAGCTTCATCCATCATGCGATCCAGAGGATATAAAGAACGATCTTCTAAGCAGAGGCTTTCAAATAATCAGTGCTGTCAACAAAATGAAAAAAGTGAAGAAGGATGGAAAAGAACACATTATCAGACTCCCAATGTTCATGTTAACATTCAAGAATACTGAAGATACAAAAAATATATATGAAATTAAACATATTTGCTATATGAAAGTGAAAATTGAATCAATTAGAAGCAATAAAATGATTCCGCAGTGTAAACGTTGTCAGCGGTTTGGTCATACTCAGGCATACTGTCAACATGAACCTGTGTGTGTGAAGTGTGCTGGAAAACACTGGACCATTTCATGTACCAAGGCTAAAGAAACCCCAGCCAAATGTTTCAATTGTGCTGAGGCTCACCGAGCAGCAAAGAAGGGCAGTCTAGCACGGACAGTTGGTTGAGAACTATTGAAGGAAGCTGCACGCGGCAAGAGAGTAAGTACAGCTCGTGACCAGAGTCTACTCATACAACTCCGACTACTTCGAATTGCACCTTCTATTACTAAATTTATAGAGGATTGGAAGCTCCAAGATACAGCACTTGCAGCAAGGCAAGAGCAAGGCAGGTATCGATCGAGCAGTCGTAGCGAGCAGACGTAGTTTTTGTTTTAGTGAGAATAGTTGAAATAGTGTATGCAATAGTTAAAGTGCTGAGTTCAGTGTTTTAATTGTTGTGCGCGAGTTCAGTGCCCTGCGCCGAGAAATCAGTTCAGTGCTGAATTATCATCTAGTCCGGCTAAGGAATGTAAAGAATGTGAGGAATGTCGACTCCCAAAAGACTGTCAACCTTCCTCGTGACAGAGTTCGAGGAGGAGGAGGAAACCGATGAGTCAACTTACACCGGCTAAGAGCGTTGATTCAGCGTCAATGACTGTCAACGTCAACGTCAACAGTTCCCCGAATCGTTTCTAAAAACGAACCAACTGAAAACTGCAACAGAGCAGTTTTTGTACAATGCATGGAAAGAAGTCACTTGTCAACAGAGTGAAGAGAGAGAAAGAATGAATAAGCTGGAAAAGGAGTTGGAGAGAGCACGGTTGGAGATTAATCAGCTGAGAGAGATGTTTTCTTCAGCATCTTCAACAACACAGAAGATTCAATCATCAGCTACAAATACAATGCAACCAGCATCGTCTATAAGTAGCAATAAAAGTTATTCACCACCGAATTGGGAGGAAGAAGAGAAAATGGTGGCATCAGAGACTGCATGGATTCTCCCTAAACAAAAGAAGAGAAAAATCCGTGACTCACCAGAAAAAATAAGGCCTGCAACTGAGTCTACAAGTATGAAACCGACAGAAAAGAAAAACAAGCCTCCACCAGTCATATTAAGCAATGTACAAGAGTATGCGAAGATTAAAGAGACATTGAAATCGAAAAATCTCAATTTCAGTGGGCAACATGATGAACAACAACCAGCTAAAATTGAATGTTAAAACTGAACAAGAATACAGAGATTTAACTAAGATGTTAAATGAAGCTAAATATGAATGGGACACGTACGAAAACAAACAAACTCGTCCAATTCGTGTCATGGCTAAAGAGCTTCATCCATCATGCGATCCAGAGGATATAAAGAACGATCTTCTAAGCAGAGGCTTTCAAATAATCAGTGCTGTCAACAAAATGAAAAAAGTGAAGAAGGATGGAAAAGAACACATTATCAGACTCCCAATGTTCATGTTAACATTCGAGAATACTGAAGATACAAAAAATATATATGAAATTAAACATATTTGCTATATGAAAGTGAAAATTGAATCAATTAGAAGCAATAAAATGATTCCGCAGTGTAAACGTTGTCAGCGGTTTGTTCATACTCAGGCATACTGTCAACATGAACCTGTGTGTGTGAAGTGTGCTGGAAAACACTGGACCATTTCATGTACCAAGGCTAAAGAAACCCCAGCCAAATGTTTCAATTGTGCTGAGGCTCACCCAGCTAACTACAGAGGCTGTCTTATCGCTAAAGAACTTCAGAGAAGAAGGACTGAAAAAGACAACATAGTTAGAAGAAGTAGCGGAGTACAACATACAACCCAACAGAGAAAATTCACTTCTAGAAAGTACCCTGGAGAAATATCCTATTCTCAAGTAACAAAACCCACTCCAAGCCTTCAACAGGAGAGTCAACCAAAGCAGCAACAACAGCAACAACAACCAGTTGATGTTAATAAGGGTTTTGCAGGAAATTTTAAACAGTTCAAACATTCTTTCTGGACGACTTGACAGCTTGAAAGGGAAGAGTAAGAGTATTGAGAAGAAAACTAAAAAATGAATATTACAAGCCAACAAGATATTAGGATTGCTACCTGGAATGCCAATGGAATAAATAATAGAAAACAAGAAATAGAAATATTTCTGAAGACCCAAAATATAGATGTGTGCCTTATCTCTGAAACCCATTCAACTGAGCAGACTCACTTCAAAATAGATGGTTATAATGTTCACGAAACTAGTCATCCTCAAAATCAAGCAAGAGGTGGAAGTGCTATAATAGTGAAGGAGAGTATTAAACACTATGAAGACTCCAGTATTCAAAGTGATGAAATACAGCTAACTGTAGTTGGAATAGAGTCCATCAACCAGAAAATACTTGTTGGAGCTGCATATTTTCCACCACGTTACAATTTATAGAGAGATGATTATACCAGTATTCTTCATCAGCTTGGAGATAGATTTATACTGGGTGGAGATTTTGATGCCAAGTATAAGGTTTGGGGTTCAAGACTCACAACTACCAGAGGAAAAGAACTCAGAGAGGCTATCCAGGAGCTGGGCTGCGAATTCCATTCAACAGGGACACCTACTTATTGGCCAACAGATTTGAATGAAACTCCAGATCTTCTAGATTTCTTCATAACAAAGAGAATATCTAGTAATTTTATTGACATTGAAGAGAGCTTTGACCTGGATTCTGATCATTCAGCTGTAATTCTCACACTCAGTGAACGAATAATAAGGAAAGAAGACAGACCAATGTTAGTCAACAGAACAACAGACTGGGAAGCTTTCAAAGTGGATTTGGAGAATGAAATCAACTTGAATATTCCACTTAGAACAGCTGAGCAGTTAGATGAAGCCGCAGAAAATTTCATGTGGCAAATCCAGAAATCAGCCTGGAAAAACACTAGACAATACACCAGGAAAACAAAAGGATGAAACGGCTATGAGGTAACAACTTTTTTCCAAATTAAACGAACGTCCCAGGAACTCCGGATGTGACAAAATGGGTTTTAGTGACGACAGACTTTCAATCAATTGAAACGTGCGGAATTAGACTTTTGTTAAATCATAATTTTGAGATATTATTGGGGATAGATAGATTATTAATTTTTTTAATTTGGTTTGAGTAATAGATTTTCGGTTGTACCTTCACATTGAAATGTGAGGCCATATTTTCTCTGTAAGGATCCAGCTGGGAATTTCAGTTTTCTTTAAATTTATAAATAATTATAATCTTCTAAACTACTAAAAGTTGAATGAGTATATGAATCTTTAAAGGTCCCTTATTGATTAAATTAATGTTTTAAAATAATTCTCATCTTAAAGTTGTAAAGGATCAAATGAAGTTTCAAGGACCCTAACCTTTTCTAAATTTGTTTTGATGACATAGAATTTGTTTTGATGTTTGTCTTTGCAGCTTTCATGATATAAAGATACAGAATAGTTATTATTGGGGATCATTAATATTTGATAATGTTTTGATAGTGTTTTTAAAGTTTCCAAGTGTGTTCTAAATTTAATGTTCTAAGAATTTTATGAATTTTATGTGGATCTTTTCTTAAAATATTAATTGTCATTTATGATTAACTTCTGAGACATATCTATGATAATTTTCAATAATTGCTCTTTTGAAATTAGAGTCCTTTAAGCTTTTATGATTCAATCTAAAACGTTTTCAAATGTAGAGCATACTGAGTAGGTTATTACCGAATTAAGTATATCAGAGATAACTTTCTAAATTTAGTAATTTTATTTTCGGTTATTATGATGTAACTTCTTTGTTTATTGATTGTTGAATTTAACTGTAAGAGGTGACAATATAGTTGATACCTTCTCTCTCTATTTCGTTGTCTCTCTTGTCATTTCTGGTTTCCCGTTCTCTAGCACTAGGTATGTTTATCAAGCATCCCTTTTATTGAGTTATATTGTGTGTGCTTCTAAATTCTAAATTCAAAATTAACTTTCTAAATTGAAAGCACGGCACATGCTTATGAAGAGATTGGCTCCCATCATAAGTAGCAGGAATCTGACACCAGCCCATCAATTTGGTTTCAGGCAGAAGCACTCAACCCTGGACCAAGTACATAGAATCACTAATGTAATAGAGAATTCATTAGAGGAAAAATGTATATGCTCAGCAATCTTCCTTGATGTGGCACAGGCATTTGACAGAGTGTGGCATGAAGGACTGATCAATAAACTTCATAAAATTCTTCCCACTCCACTTGTAAAACTTTTAAAATCATACATCACTAACAGATTGTTCAGAGTAAACCAAGGTGATGACGTCTCTGAATTAAAGGAAATAAGGGCTGGAGTTCCACAAGGTAGTGTTCTTGGACCATTTCTTTATGTGCTGTACACAAGCGATCTTCCTGAATTGGATGCAGTGGCAATTGCTACTTTTGCTGATGATACTGCAATACTGGCAGAAGGGGAAACAGTACAAGAAGCAGCCACAAAACTACAGAATGCTAGCAACAAATTCAGTAGCTGGACAAAGAAATGGAGAATTCGATTGAATGAGATGAAGTCCATTCATAAACTTCACAAACAAAAATATCAATGATCCGATTCGTATAAATCTAAATGGGAATGTATTACGACACAGCAACACAGCAAAATACCTTGGAATGACTCTTGACACCAAGTTGAAATGGAAAGAGCATATCAAGATGAAAAGAAGTGAGCTGGGACTCAAATACAGTAAAATCTATTGGCTGTTGGGCAGACAATCACAACTCTCATTGGACAACAAAATATTGATTTATAAACAAATTCTAAAACCTGTCTGGATGTATGGAATTCAGCTTTGGGGCTGCTCTAGAACATCTAACATCAATCAGATTCAAACATTCCAAAACAAAGTACTGCGTAACATGGTGAATGCGCCCTGGTACATAAGGAACAGCGATTTGCACCGAGATCTACACATCCCCTATGTGACCAGTGAAATAAGACGATTGGCAGCCCATCATGAGTCACGTCTTCATCAACACGACAACACCGAAGTCATCCAACTCCTAGACAGCACTGAACTCACAAGGAGGTTGAGGAGAACAAAGCCCTTCGAGTTGGTGTAGTGCTAGTGAAGTGAAAAAAGTATAAATTAAATAAATGTGTAGCGAAAGAATTTAAAGTAGAAGAATTATAGATTAGAACTGTGGGCTTCACTGGAAGACTTTAGCAATAGAAATATATATTTTAGGATAAGAAATAAGAGAACAAAATTAATGGTTAGTCCTAGTGACTAGTTTTAATGGAAGTAATAATTGGAAAAAAAAAACTTGCAGCAAGGCGATTACTGTATGACCACTTCTGCAACTTCTAGCAGCCAGCCTGCCTGTTTCGACCAGTTTTTGACTAAAACCTGACTGTACCGCGGCAGAGAGGGGGCGAGCTGATAGACGACTATGTCGAGGAGCTGCTAATGCTGATGAGAAGAAGAGGTGGTTTTTCTGAGAGGAGCCAGGTACAGAGATTGTACAAAAATCATTTACCACGCTACAAGCTCTACATCATGGAGGCTGAAGTGTACACCATCGACGACTTGCTACTCTTAGCAAGACAATATGAACAAATTAAGTTCGAAGAGCAGAGTGCTCAACAGAGACAAAGAGCTGTGAAGCAGGAGGAGGTGAGGAAGCAGACCAAGCCTCGACAGGAGACAACTACTACACAGCGCCGGAGTGAGCAACCTCCAGAAGGCCCCTTGTGTTGGCAGTGCAAGGAGGTGGGACACTGGAGATCAGAGTGTCCGGAGGTTTCACTCTGCTTAGAAGCCACGACCAAATTGTTCCTGTGAGAAAGAGCGAAAGAAGACTTCTAATAAAACAGCTGTGGTTAAAACGAGGCTTCAAATCCAGCTAGAGCCGGAGCTCAAGGATGACAGTCGTCTCTTCACTACAGTGTTAATAGGAGGCAGACAGTATAGTGCTCTTCTCGACACCGGAGCAGAGTCTAGCCATATTAGCTCCAAAGCTTTTAATAGTTTAGAAACAGTGAAACGAGAGCCTGTGCACCGCAGCGCTGCTATTGCTAATGGAGCAGCCACTTGTCTAGTTGGTTGTGTTATAATCAACCTGGAATTTGGCAGAATATCTCTACCAACATCACTCGAAATAATGAAAGGACTTTCTCCAGATATTCTGTTTGTATTGAGTTTCTTCATGAGCACCGGGTGAGAAAAGACCCCTATTCTCGGTCACTAGAATGGGATCCTCATCTTGTCAAAGAGCACATTGTAGTCGTTAATCCCACTGCAAAGGTGCTGAAAGGAGATGTCATTCGAGGCTGGCTACTGTTAAGACCCAGCCTGATATGTAGAGGTCGAGGAAGCCACCTGAAACTATTCCAGTGAAGAAGAAGGAGAAGAAGAAATTCTCTCAAGTCCAGAAACACGTGGGAGCTGTGTGGAAGACTGGAAAAGAGGATTTCATTTCTCAGAAAATTTCTCCAGCCCGTGGAAAGTTCATTTACTGGCACTGTAAACGAGCTGGGCACTGGAGGTTCAACTTCCTGGAAAAGCTGTACCGGAGGCGGAAAAAGGAGGATAATTTTCAGCAAGGAGCTGGAGATAATCATCGAGCAGTGCAGTCCAGAAGACTGCCGGTGCTGGAAACTACACAGAAAGTAGTTTCAGATATTGGAAACGAGAATTATAATGCCAACCGGTATTATAATTGGAAGAAGAGGACGATGGAGGTGAACTCTGGACAGCTAGTCTACAGGAAGGAGTGTCACCTGTCCTCGGGTGCTAAACAGCTTGCCGCGAAGTTGGCGCCGGAATTTTCATGCCTCTATGAGGTCGAGAAAATGTTGAGTGCCGGTAAGAGATCGAGGAACGAGGAAGGCATCAAGCTCCAGCCACAGCTTCCCGAGGATGAGGAAGAGGATGGAGATGGAGAAGATGCGAAAAAAACGGATGGAATTCGAGCGGATATGGACAGCAGGAGGCCGAGCGCGTCTATAGAAGGTCGTTGCCTAACTGGAGGATGGGACACCAGAGAGATGTCACGCGCCGTCAATAAGGAGGTAAGGGGTGAGAAGGGGTGAATAACATAGAGGTTCAATCATATCACACCTGCAGAGCTATTTCTGATAAATTATCCCATTTGGAATGAGGAGATTATACTTTGTTATCAATGACATAATTGCATAGAAGTTGAAGAAAATTCATTCAGAATCATTGGCACGAATTTATTAGCCGAATTTTGGAAATTATTAGCATTAGCACGATTCCGAAAATAATGAGATTTTGATTGACAGACAAAAGTTATTGTTGTTGAAAGAAATTGGTGAATAGTTTATTAAAGGGAAACAGCATATCCCGTCTATTTTTTCTAATAAAATAGAGTTCTATTTGAACTAAATGGCAACTCAACCATTACAGTTTAATTATTATAATCAGTCAAAAGAGCACTGGCTAAATTATATGGAAAAATTATTGTTGATGAATTAATGAGTTCCTCTTAATCTAAAGGCAATCCCAATAATTTCAGTTTGAAATTTATTTACAATATTATGATGTGACCAAGCATGGGTGATCAAGAAAATTTTCTACAGTCTATGACTAGTTAATAACAGCTAAAATCAATTCCAACTAGACTGTTGTTGCCAAGCACGGGTTAACAAGCAGAATTAAAATACTGTAGTAGTTTGTTTTCTATTCGCCATAAATAGTTGATGGCGAGATGAGTGGAAAGTGTTACAGAGTGTGCTACAAAGCTCGAGCTTGGCAAGTTCCAAAGGCCATCAAACCAGTAGTTGTGCATGCACAGTTAGCGTTCTTGTTTGTAATATTTGTTGATAGTTACAATCTCTGTGTTAGCATATAAAATTATCAGAAATTATAATTGATTATTGAATCAGGAAAATTGAATAATATAAAATTATGAAAATATTTTCAATAATAGGTACAAGCATATTCAGAATTCAGAAGGAAAAAGCCAAACTACCAACCAAGCCTTTCATCTCTGAAAAAAGACAGACATATACTTTTACTGGTAAAACTGTAATAAACATGATATCTATTGTCAATTTATTATAAAAACTTAATTAATTGATATAATGTATTACTTACACTTTGTGCTTGACAGGGGGCTTCGCCCTCTGAGCCCCCAGTAGGGTGGGTTAGCAGCCCCTGTGCTTTGTGCTCCAACTGGGAGGCGAGCTTCGCCCACCCAATCGTCCATTATGACTGTACAGCAGTCATAACAGGACAGAATGTTTTGCAATTGGGAAAGCTTCAAATTTTTTATGAAAACTCGATTTCCAGGGTTGCCATTTGAATTTGGTTGGAATTTAGCTATGGCCATACACTCAACTTAGCGAGCTTTACAAAAAAGCTTGTAATACATTTTCTTGTGGGAAACAAATTTAAATGTGTTCCAAATATTTAGGGAAGCCCAGGGGTGCCGGGGGCAGAATTTGGAAGTTCTGGAGTATCCAACAGCCTCCAGTGTAGTATGCAACAGATTTGGTGTACAGTTTTCACAATGAGCTCATAGTTTTGACTGAGGATTTTTTGCAATTGGGAAAACTTCAAATTCTCGATTGAAACACAATTTCCCAGGTTGCCATTACAAATTGGTTGAAATTTAGCTATGGTTATACACTTAACTTGGCGAGCTTAACAAAAAAGCTCGTAATCCATTTTTCTTTGGAAAACAAATTTAAATGTGTTCTAAATATTTGGGGGAGCCCAGGGGTGCCAGGGGGCAGAATTTGGAAGTCCTGGAGGTTTTCCCACAGCCTCCAGTGTAGTATGCAAAAGATTTGGTGTTAAGTTTTCACAACGAGCTCATAGTTTTGGCTGAGATTTTTTTGCAATTAGAAAAACTTCGAATTTTTGATGAAAACTCAATTTCCCGGGTTGCCATTTGAATTTGGTCAGAATTGAATTATGGATATGGGCTTATCTCTGGAGCTGAACAAAAAAGATTTTGTCGAATTTTCTGTGCAAAGCTGATTTAAATGTGTCGAAAAAATTTGGGGGTCTCCAGGGGTGTGAGGGGGTGAGATTTTCGTGAGATGTTTTTCCATAGTCTCAAGAGTGTTGTCTAACTGTTTTTTGTGATTGGTTCTCTATGATAATTAGCTGTATTGGCTTTCAATTTTTTGTCATGTGTAGCTTTTATCTGATACGTTTAGGCTACCCAGCAATCCCCTGGTAAGAATATTTTTTCAGTTTTGTCACCCAATCAGCTGGATTGAACGTTTCAAATTTGTGAAGTCAGATTTCAGTGAAGTCAACAATATGACAAGCATGCGATCATCCTTCAAACATATTTTGAACCTCTATAAAACCCTTGTGTAACATCTCACGTAGCGTTCATGATTGGGAGCATGTTTGAGGCATGTATATCTGTACGCACCTTGATAATAAGTATGTACAGAAACTAACATTGTTGACCTATTTTACCACAACTCTTCTTAGAAAGAATTGGAGTTGCACTCATTGTAGTTGACAACTATTGAAACACTTGGGGCATTGTCAATACAAGTTTGCACTTTGCTCGCAATCTGTTCTCATGCGACCAGCGATCAACTTTGAAACTGCTCACTAGCTGGCATAACGTTTGTTTGCAGTGCAGCACATGAGTCTGTACGCACCTGTGTCACACTCTGGGTCCTGAAGCTTTGCTTATCGGCAGAGGGCCACTAGACAACAATACTACCCATTCAAAAACAAAACATCTTTGAGAATCTTTCTATAAACAACATATGATCTCCTGTAAAAGCGAGGTGTTGCATCCAGAAAGATACACAGGGAGTTTTTTGAAGTAACGTCCTTTTAGCACAACCATAAAGTGAAAATACAGATTGATTATGTAAGAAGTTTATTTGTCTCCGGCACAACATAGCCATCAGCTGACATACGTTCAACATGCTCTTCTCATTGTTGTTGGTAGGTTGCAACTCACTGATTCACAAGGAGTCTCTATGTGTAGGGAGCTCTGTTGGGAGCTTCCTCCATTTAGAGATCTATGGAATCTGGAGCCCATGTTATTTCAAAAGTAGGAATAGCAACCCACGAATCATACCTTGCCTATATGTCATTTTGAAGTCATGGTGGCAAAACCAGGAGTACATGCTGTACATTCCTGGTTTATTCAACAACCAGCTGATTTATCTTCATTCAAATCAATGTACCTAGAATACTGTTAAGCCTAGGTTTCTCTGAACCATGCAGCGTCACTGCGTGATGTGGGATGTGCGATGACATAATCATGCAAGAGTCTGCTGCAGTTATTGCTACAGATGTGTTTTCTCTGACTTCACCTCTGAAGTCTGAGATTCCAGACTTTTGCGTGGTATGCAGAAGCTATTTGCCAGTAGTCGCCATTCCACCATCTTTTACTGATAAGACGTGTTGTTGACAGGGGCATATCCAGAGAAAATCATGGGGGGATCATGAAATTGATGTAGGAAGAATCTCAACTTTTGGGGGTCACTTAGGGGCGTGGGGGTATTGAAAATGTTGATAATACACCATCAAAGTAGTGCAATTTTATGCGATTCCCACTGAAAAATAACACTCCATTCAAGGTATTTTGTTCAAGTTGGCTGATTATTATTCCGATTTCCCTTTGAAATTGTCATAGACCTATGATTTTTCTATTGAATAACAAATAGGATGGAATGGTATTTTACTAGTCATTCGATTGTTTGGAAAAAATTATGTTTCAGTACCCTGAATATGCTTACTCATTTTAAATAGCAAACTATAATTTTGGCTCAAATTTTTATACAAACTTCAACACCATAGTATTGGGCCTTGTTCCAACTAAGATTCATTCACAATTTTTTTCAATTTTTCATAATTTTTTCCAAATTTCAAAATACATCCCCATACCTCCCCCCACCCTGGATACGACATTGGTTATTATAAAATGTAACAGTAACTACAGAATCCAATGTTGCATTGAATTTAAATGAATCCAAGAGATTAGCTGTTCTCACACTGATATATTGCCGACACAACAGGACAGGATGGAATTTACACTGATGGACAGTATTAGTATCAGAGAAAGCTGTGGTTCATTACTGCGCGAAGTTTTCTATTCACAGAATAGTTCCTCATAAAACAAAATGTGTTAAAAGCCTAAAATATTCCCTAAACTTTGTTTCATTATCCAACAGATACCTGGAAGTCAAAATTCTGAGAAACCTCTCTTCCTCGCTGTCAATAAAAAGTTCAAAAGGTTTCCATTTTCAAAATTCATCAGTAGATTTTCTTCTTCACCCTCTTCGTCCAGCATCAAAGCTACAGCAAAGTGTCAGACATCTATGTTGTCTATCACTGAAAATATAATCGCGCACTGCGAGGTTGGTGCCAGAGAAAACACCCACTTTTTTAAGGCTGTGCAAAGGCTTAAAATAAACTTTCTACTCGTGAAATTTTTCAAAGTTTTTTGATTTGTACTGGGTTATCATAAAAGAATGGTGCGGTTTCAGTAATACATAGGAAGATTGTAGGGAAATTTTAAAATGTTATATTGGTATCTCTGAAAGCCTCTAACCCAAAAGTCTGTTTATAAGCTGTTCTAGCCTCAACATCAGTTCTTGTACTGTTGTTGCGGTGAGTTTAGTGAGTTACTATGTTCTCGGTTAACGATAGAGCAAAGTGTGTTTTATTGATGGCTGATTTAAAATCTGTAATTTTAGTTCAACGTGCATTCCGACGTGAATTCGGAAGAGATCCACTGCACAAAAATAACATAACACGCTGGTTTAATCAATTTGAAGAAACCAGATCAGTTCAGAAACAGAAATCAACCATTAGACCAAGTGTACTGGACGAAGCGGTTGAACAAATTAGACAATCGGCAATTAGAAGTCCTGGGAAGTCCATCCCTCATCGAAGCATTGAATAAGGTATTCCGAAAACAACGGTTCACAAAGTTTCACATAAGAAACTCAAATTACACACTTATAAAATCCAGGTACTGCAGGAATTGAAACCCAATGATTGTGTAAACCATTACAATCTCGCTGTTGAAATGTTGGACAGAATAAGTGAAAACGAATCATTCTCAGATGATATAATTTTTATAGACGGAGCTACTTTCCATGTGAGTGGATGTGTTAACAGACACAATTCACGAATATGAGGCTCTGAAAAGCCACACGCAATTGTTGAGAAACAACATGTTTCGCCTGAAGTTAATGTTTTGTGTGGTGTGATGAAAAATCGCGTAATAGGGCCTTTCTTCTCTGCTTTAAAAACAATTAATGGAGTTGTGTATCTCGACATGTTAATCAATTATTGCTTTCCTCAGCTAGATGAACTCAAAAACATTCATCAACTTCATTTCCAACAAGATGGTGCTCCCCCACACTTTAGCGCATTGGTCACAGACGTTTTGAACGGAAAATTTGGAGATAGATGGATAGGCTGACAAAAACCTATGCTGTGCCCTCCAAGGAGTCCAGACCTGACACTCTGTGATTTTTTCTTGTGGGGTTACATCAAAAACATTGTTTATTCACAAAAAATTCGCGACTTGAACCACTTAGAAAACAGGATTAATGAAGCAATGACAACCATAACTGAAGAAATGTTAGCGAATGTTGGGGGAGAAGTTGAATATTGTTGAAGTTGAAGTTGTTTGGACATTTGTCAAGCGACTAAGGGCGCCCACATTAAAATTTATTGATTATGTGAAAATACTGTTTGAGATGACAAATAAGGTTAAAAAAAAACATTAATTGTAAGTAATTCTGTTTTTCTTTAAACAATGTTTGAAACCGCACCATTCTTTTATGATAACCCTGTATGATATACAAAGTTTTTCGATTTGTATATCATCAAGCTATCAAAATGAAAAAGTTTTCTCAGGAAAACATTTTTTTCCCGATCATGACTTTTTGAGATATGAGCGCCTGAAGTTTGAATTTTTTGGACAGAACATTTCAAATTCGGTAAGATATAAATCCATGAGATTCGAAGGATTGATTCTTCATGGTATCATTGATCTAGTAAAACTAAAATTTTCTGAATATAGTTTTTTGAAAAAGATATTCGATTCACCCAAAATTACCAAAAATAACTCAACTAAAAGTTATTTTTGGTTATTCTTAGTAAATTGAATAACTATCTTAAAAATTGATATTTTCAGAAAACTTTTGTTCTACTAGATCAACAATATCATGGAGAATCTATCCTCTGAATCTCATGGATTCATCTCTTACCGAATTTGCAATGTTCTGTCCCAAGAATTTAAACATTAGGCGCTCATATCTCAAAAAATAATGATCGGAAAAAAATGTTTTCCTGAGAAAACGTTTTCATTTTGATAGCTTGATGATATATGAATCGAAAAACTTTGAAGAATATCATGAGTTGGAAAGTTATTTTTAGCCTTTGCACAGCCTTAACATGAAAGCATGGTTTCCGCTTATCACTGATGATGGATCACGCAATAACACTGCGTGGTTCAGAGAAACCTAAGCTTTACTGGTTCAAACTGAGATGGTGCAGATATTTAGAACTTCAGTTTCTGTTTCTCCAAAGTGGTTCATTTTGATATACAGTAAAACCACCTGTTTATCAGATCAAGCTTTTGGGCACAACTAACACTTATGTGACTCAGGTCGAGAAGAGACTCAAATCCAGTTGAGAGCATGTGATTTCAAATGGTGACGTCGCGGAGACTAGAATCGACTGGTCTGAGTGTCAACATTTGGAAACACATGCTCTAGGCTATGGTCGAATCTCTTCTTGACCTGAGTTGCATAAGTGTGAGTTGAGCCTAACTGTGCAAACTGCCCACAAGGGGCTTATTTACAGAGAATGTAGAGATATGAAATTATATTATACTGAAATTTACAATTTACAATTTACAATTTACAATTACAATTTACAATTTACAATTTACAATTTACAATTTACAATTTACAATTTACAATTTACAATTTACAATTTACAATTTACAATTTACAATTTACAATTTACAATTTACAATTTACAATTTACAATTACAATTTACAATTTACAATTTACAATTTACAATTACAATTTACAATTTACAATTTACAATTTACAATTTACAATTTACAATTACAATTTACAATTTACAATTTACAATTTACAATTTACATTTACAATTTACAATTTACAATTTACAATTTACAATTTACAATTTACAATTTACAATTTACAATTTACAATTTACAATTACAATTTACAATTTACAATTACAATTTACAATTTACAATTACAATTTACAATTTACAATTTACAATTTACAATTTACAATTTAATCAAGTTACATACTTGAAGAGTAGAATATAAATTCGAAATATTGAACTCCTCTAGTTGAAAAATATGATTAGAGTCAAAAATAAAAGAATTAATAAATTTCAATGAATGAATATGATTGGGGGAGCCTTGCTTTAATAAACTATTGTTTGTGCTTAGAAGAAAATTTCAACTATGAACTTCTAGAAGTTGATCAAAACTGTATCTACAGATATGTATTTAAGAAGAGGTAATAATAAAATTTGCTCTTTACTATAATACTATGAAATTTCAAAAACTTATTTTGGCTTTATAGGGAGGGGTGGTGTGGATTTGAGATTAGAAGAATATTGAGAATTTTAAATACAAACTTCACCTGGTTCAGTCAATTTCCTACAGTTTCCTTCAGTATCCTACAGTACTTGAAGCCAGAAACCAAAGAATCACTCCTACACTAAACACTGTCCAAAATCCAAGAGACTAATAGAGACTATTCCCCGGTCTGCTTGCCTTATATACCATCACCACCTTTTTCCACACCTCATCACCACTCGCCATCTAGCTCCGCCTACACTCAAACTCTTCAACCTAATATTCTTCAGCTCACAAAATGAATTCAAATATCAATTTAAATCTACTCTGATGATTATTATGATGTATGATTTTGAACTATGGCTCCCCTTGATTATTAAAACAAATGACATCATACATTTCACTTATATTCTTTTGAACTCTGAAATTTGGATACTGACAATTGAATACATACTCATCGAATTCGATTAATACAGTAATCGATATTAAGGTGCATACAGATATACGTGCTGCAAACATGAGCAATTCACTTTTAATCAGCTGACTATATCTGTATTTTTCAGTGTTGAGTTATCTCTTGAACTGGTCGGATGCTCTTACTATCGCTCTAGCAAACGTGCCGACTCCGGTTTCTCAAAGCGTCGAGTTGTTCTAACCTAAACGTTTATTCACTTCATTTCTAAAACGAGTTTGTAAGTCTATTTTAATCAACCATGGATAGTGAGTGTTTCAAATGCAAAATCCATTCCACCAACAACAAAGAAATCATTGAATGCTCGGAGTGTAAGAACGTCTACCATCCAACTTGTTCAAAACTACGCACCATTGATAACTTCAAAGAACTTGGAGCACGTAATGCAACATAGAGGTGTGATTTATGTAAGTGTGAGTCTCAAAGCGAAAAAAACTCTGAGTGTGATCAACGAGACAATTTAGACTCTTTAAAAGAGTTTTTACTGAATTTATCAATTGTAATTTTGAGGAACTGAATAATACTATTTCCAACTCAAATAGTATTACTGTTGAATTGAAAAACACGCTTAAGAGAGTCTGTGATGAAAATACCGCTTTGAAAACTAATTATGATAAACTTGCTATTGAAAATTCAAAACTGCAACGAGTTATTGACCTAATGACCTAAAACAGCATTCTTATTCCGATAATTTAGAAATTGTGGGAGTCCCGGAAACCAGAAATGAAGACGTTTATTCTGTGCTACAATCTACAGCCCTGGCAGTAGGAGTTCCATTCAAAAGAGAGGATATCTCCATCGCCCACAGGGTCCCTTCAACTAAGAAAAAACTAAACCAATCATCATTCCTTTCGTTTCGCGTTCTACAAAACTACAATGGAGAGATGCTGCAAAGAAAAACCAATGTTCTACCGATATTCATCCTGATCTTTCACCTCAGAATATTTACATCAACGATCATTTAACCGCGCACAATAAGATCCTTCTTGATAAAGCTGAAAACATGGCCAGAAATGGTGAGTTAGGCTAAAGGAGGGAGAGATCATGGTTAGGCAGAGGAAGGGTTCCCAGCAAAAAGAATTTTAGATGAGGTGGATCTTTCGAAATTCATGTAAACTTGATAACTTTGGTATTTGTTTCAATAACTAAATAGCAGGATAACCAAGAATGAACTTTGGTATTTGTTTCAAAAGTGAATTGCTCATGTTCGCGGCGCTTAAATCTGTATGCACCTTGAGGCATTTAGCATGTTGTAAGCATGTAAAACCTATACTGAAAAATCTAATTGGATCCCAAAACTACAAGTTATGTTTTTTTTGGAGATTAACCGACAAATTTTAGTAATTAATAATTATAATTTATTATAGTGCAGTTTTTTTCAGTTGTATGATTTATTATATTTGAATTGAGGTTGTAGTGTTCTAATAATTGTTCTATAGATTGTTTTTTTTTATTTAATAAGTAGAATTTCACATAATGTCTTCCTGAATGGCTTTCTGTCAATGTTGTGTTGCCTGAAACTATCAAAAGAAGAAGGGACCCAACATTCATGAACAGTTAAAAAACGCATCTTGTCAATCTCATTGAAAAATAAGTCGATTTCGGCCAAATTATTAAAATCATCAACTCTTTCCCTTATTCATCACTACTCTCAACATGACAGTAAACAGAACACTGCCATTTTTTTCTTAACGACAGATTACAGATGTTAACTAATTAAATTTGGCCAGTTAGCTCTAACAGTGTGTGGTGAAATCCGATTTTGTCAGTTAAGAGCAAATTGGAGTTTAGGCTTCCTCTAATGACACGTTTAGTTCCTGGAGGAACCTGGCCTAAATGATTGACCAGCTTTAGTTAGTTTGTCTTCTAACTTTGGCTTCCACTCACATTTTAAACTGAACAAAAAAAATTATCAAAGCAACTGCTATCACAAGTATTATTAATTATAACGTGTATGTTAAAGACAGACAGACAGACGTTAACGGAAGCGAGTTAATATAGAACTTATAAACTAATGTTGTGTATTATACACAAAAAAAAATCATCTGTCTGCGCATGAAGTCTGTCTTTCTGACAGTCTGTGTGACAACTGCCAAATAATAGCATCAGCTTCTTCAAATGAATGGAAAAACTACAGAAATAGCATGCAAATAATTCCAGCTGCTTGATAAATGAAAACACATTTTTTTCATATGTACTTTCAATGTTATTTTGCATTCTGAAAAAGGACGAAGGATTCAGTCAATTTTGTTGTCCAACGAATTTTACTTGTAAAAAGGTTTGAAGAATTCATGTACATAATTTGAAGCTGATTGATCAATTCTGTCTAAAGATCTTGTCGAACATACAACCAGACAGAAAACGACTTTTGGCTCTAGTAAGACAAAAGTGAGAACTTCGCTATCGCTCGTTCAATAAATATTAATTGTTCATTCATATCAGCTATTCCAATACCTTAAGAATGTTAAACACAACGAATTTCACAGATTTTCAACTTTTTTCAGTAAATGGTGTTTCATTGATTGATGATATAAAAGGTAAGGTAGACGATACAGGAAAATCTATATTCCTCAAGATGGTGGATCCTAAGGTAATATTTTTCTTCTCTTCTTGTTTTTCTTCTTCTTCCTTCTCAAATGAGAAATAAATTCTATTTCATTTTTCTTCTTCAGCTTATTCAATTTGAATATTTGAATTTGAATATTGAATAATTTTCAACAATGGAACTGCATTCTAGAAGTTGGTATTATACATTCAATAGAATCCTTAAAGTGAGTTTCAATATTGCAATTATTGTACTGCTACTAATTGTTTGGAAACAGACTTCTCTCATATTTGATATATTTTTCCGAATAGATACTATAGTAAACCAAAAATGGTGAGTCGGGTTATAGCATTACCTCCGTTCACGTAGGTAGTGGTTATAGTGGCAGTAGTGGCACCATCTCTGAGTGAAATTGGTAAATTTCAAGCAGTAAAAAAACTAAAAATGTTCGTCTGCTTTGTGTTTGTTTACATTAGTCTAGGGATGTCAATCCCGGGCACAGTATACATATCTATCTATTCTGTGTCCCGGGATCTCGAATCCCGGGACTCCAGTCCATTTTTGATACCTAACAATCCCGCGATTTTTCAGCGTCAATCCCGGGATTGGAAAATCTGAAATTTTGGTGATGAATATAAGTTTTGCATGAATAATTTATTGTTCTAAGTTATGTTATTCTATTATTAATAAGTGTTTGACTGATTTATTCTATAGGCAGAGCCTATAGTTGCATATCATACATAATATATATTTTACTCTGTACTGGCTGAATAGGATCGGTTCGCATCATTCGCAGAATGGTTGTTGATCGGTTGTTATGTCTCTACGTTTGTTTCTGTTTACACAGCACCACAATTACCAGTCTAGACGGCGCAATATTTGCAATAGTGCTGATATCATTTTTTTTCAAATTCAAATTCATTTATTTGCCGTAAAAAATACAGATTGATAAAATAAATATTCTAACTTACAAAATGGCACTACTGGCAAAGAAAACTTGTGCGCCGGCAGTGAGTTCGAACAACTAGGTACAGCAAACATGTCAATAGAAAGAAAAGGAGCTTATTCAAACCACTAGATCGAATAAAATTATGGAAACCAGGTCACATCTCAATACTTACAAACAATAAGACAAGTCTTTTTACATATGTTTGCCTCACTGTAAGCACCTAGAATTGTTGAATAAGAAGTCTACTAGGGTAAATCTTGGCCTGCATAATGCAGCTCTAATAAGGTGTTTCTGTAATGTGAATAATTTGTTCATATGGAAATCAGAAGCAGCCCCCTATATCTCAATTCAATATTGGAAAAGTGATAGTGCATAAGCATAATAAATCTTTTCCATTATTACCATATTATCAGCTATTTGATTCAGTTTAAAAAGCCTATTAGATTAAGCCATCTGCACATAATTTAAGTAGATATGAAAGGCCGTTTTTCGAGCGTTTTTTTACGACTTACCCCCCACCGCCCCCTTCCCATGCACTCATCCTGTGTACCCCCCACCACCCCGCCACAACACCACTCCTTAGAGGGAGAAGAACCTTTCTCTCCCTCCCCCGATCCTAAGAATGAACCTCCCACTCTCTCACTCTCTCTCTCACTCCCTCTTTCTTTCTCAAGTTATGCACCATTCAATTTATAGATAGTCATGGTCTATTTCAATGAGTCTATTACTGACAGATTTGAGTGAAGTGACCTTGGAAGTAGAAGATAGAGAAGAAGAAGAATGAGAAATTCAATGACTACTGCTGACAAATTAAAGTGATTGAAGTTTGGATGTAGAAGAAGGAGAGGAATGAAGAAGAAGAAGAATGAGAAATTCAATGGTTCTACTGCTGGCAGATTAAAGTGAATGGAGTTTGGGTAGGTGAAGAAGGAGAATGAGAAAAAGGGGAGAAAGATTACTATCAGCTTTAACTGAAACATCTTTGTCTAACACCTAGATTTTAGTGAAACGAAAATCTCATCTTACACTCAGATTTAACTGAGTCATCTTTGTCTAACTGACAGATTTAAGTGAAACAATATCACATTCAGAAAATTTATCATGTATGATAGACTGAGCATGAGCAGTGACAAAGAGTGCCCAGTACTGGCAGTAGACAGTGGCTGGAGCATGGGCGGAGTAATGTCTCGCGCGACATGTGTCACATGAACTGGCCAAGACCCCGGCCTTCATGGAAGCTATGCCCTACTGCTATTCGCTACAACTGGCAACATCTCAAATTACAAGCAGGTAACGAATCTTTGATGTAGCACCTTATCAATTGGCATGGTAAACGCGCTCGACTGGCCATGGTAGGTATGCATTGAGGCGAGAGACCAGTCTTGTCCACAAGTCTGTCGCTCATGCCACTTATGTTGCAGCTCTGGAGCTATCTTTTTTCTGAGTCACAAGTGTCAGCTGATGACTCATCCTAGCTTCTTTGTGGGTTTTAACAATACGAACTGAATGATAGAAAAATTCATTTAATGATGTTTCTGATGTTATTTTTTATAATGAATAACGCTTCGCCTCGGCTTGGTGTCAATCGGTAGAGCATGAGAATTAATAGCTATAAATCTGGTCGTGGTTTTCTAGGATATAATTTCACTAAAATCCCAATAGGCTCATTCAGGAGCTCTCACAATAATTTAATACTGATTATTAACAAATATATATATAAGATTTATACTCTATGGTATTGGGGAGTAAAAATGAATGATACACCATAAAAATTTGATACATATATTAGATGAATAATTTAAGAAATCAGGTCAATATAGAAATATATAGAGCAAAAAATATACAATAAAACAAAATAAAAATCAAGCAAAAATTATCACAAATCAGTTACTATTTTTTGGTTCTATAGCACAAACTTTACCATGTGCTTCTTGATTCATCGATAGTATGCAGTTATTTGCATGTAGCTTAGTATCGACTTGCTGTTGCCTGTCGATTTAGGTAATCTCCCTTTATATATATTTTCTTAAATCAGAGAATGATAAAATGATGAATCAATAATTATAAATATATCATTTTTCATAATTTCCAATAAATATATATATATATATTATATATATATATATATATATATATTATATATATATAATATATCTCAGGGTGCAAGATTCGGCACCTGATGGAAATAGATAATCAATTTATCCAATGAACCAGAGCTAAATTATATTATACAATATATATAAAATCAATGATCATGTGAACATTAGTATTACTAGCTTAGAACTTAATATTTTTTAATTGGTGTATCCCTTGATATAAATTGACTCATTCTATTCAATAAAATATTTCTTATACCATTTTAAGACTTGTGCAAGTATTTTTATTAATTTCTTAATATTTAAAACCTTTCCGACAAGCTAGCTTTTATTTCTTATTCCACTCGAAGCATTGAGGGCGCCCTATTCTTAATTCAACTATTTATCACTCACGTGCTGGATTTTTTTATAAGTTGCTGGCGGCGATCCAAATTCCTGGATTATTGGTGGCCGAAGTCGTCTCTTCCAAGGGATTAAAAATATTTGAATGACTTTGCTTTACTATAGCATCACAAAGTCTTATGGAAAATTGATAATTTGATTAAACTTTAAGTCATAAAAATGTACAGTAAAAGATATTGTGCGCTATAAATTTTGGTGACATTCCATGGTAGTGCAAGTGTTGGCAGGCAAGTGGGGCAGTTCTACTTTCTTTTCACAATTTAATTTCCGAATTGCAAATTTACATAAAATTTAAATAATTCGTTACTACGCCATTCAAGGCTCAAATATTGCGTGCCAATCTATTAAATTATTACTTATGTCACCCATCTGATATTTCATCTGTCTTTGGGCCTATCCAATACATAAATGAACAACAATAATTCATAAACTCTTATCATTTATAGAAATATATACAATTATTTTCAATTTCAATTTATTTATTTATTTCAATTTTCACATATTACATTCCACCAAGTACATATATAATAACCTCTCTAGCTATTTGAGAGGTATACAGTTAGAAAATTTACAGACAATAATTATTTTAAAAACAATTTGACATTCCAATGAACACAAAGTCAACAAAAGAAGTTCGAAAACAGTTCAGTACAGATTGTTGGTACACTTTTTTAGCATCCCACTTTGGCACAGTATCCTGATCACAGATACATACAGAAGGCATTTTCTGCCAACTTGATTTTCATTGTCTCAGCCACAAATTAATACACACAGGTTACAACCAAGATTTATCTAGTTACTCTTGCTAAAACTCATTTCGATCTTATAATTATTATAACCTTTCTTTCATCAGAGTATAAACATTACAAATAAACTCAACAAAAAACATTTTTTTTCTACTATTTTCAATTTTGAACCCTCAATTGCTCAAATTATACATCGTATTTTTATGTGTTTCCATTTAATCTTGTTGAATACGACTTTATTATCTAACAAACAAATCTACTTATACCAGGCTCAATTCAGTGTTTATAAATAATATGGAAGTTATTCATATAATTGGTAGCATGAAAATTTTTTATAATAATCTGGAAGTGAACTCCTAGCTTTAAATGCGTTTCAACCATAGCCAACTTATGTATAACATTGAATCAGTATTCTAACCTCATTAACATTTACAACGGGTAAGTCATTTAATAATTTCAATCAGAATAATCTAAAGTTATGCTAGCTATTTTTCCTATTCGTTATTAATTCTCAAAATTGCCTTTAATTTCCTTTTAGCTACACCTTTCCTTTCCAAATTTCTTAATTCTATGGGGAGAGAGTTTAATAAATCGGGTATTCTATTATTAGGTAAGTTTTCCCATAAACATTATTATATCTCTCCGTTCTGTAATTTCTTTGTCGCAGCCCATAAACAATTTCATTTAATACTCTATATTCCTCTTTAAAATAGTTTCTTGACAAGTCATGGAACTTGGCTAATAAATCAAATGATAAAATTCCCAGCAGATTTCTTTCAATTCCATTAAACAACGTTTGAACAATTCTTCTCATAGTCCTCTCCAATGGCAATTTTACGTATTGAGGGGCTAGGGAGTACACTGTTATTCCATAATTAATAATACTCTGTATCATTGAGAAGTATATAAACTCTTTGTATTCACTGGAAAGTAATGACTAATTCTAGAACACTTGTAAAGCGCCACTTCATTATTCTTGTCATGTATCAATAAGTGTTTTGAATCTCATAATGTAAATCAAAGTTTATACCCGGATGTTTAATACTATCATTAACTGGAAGGCGTTGACAGTTGCATACTACTCTATTCTCTCTTGAGCATTCTGTTTTATGACATACCACGTTGAACAAGTTGAAAGCATTTACAGTTATTCTATGGTTCTTAAATATAATCATTCGAGTTTTCTGAGCATTCATCCGATGGAATTATTGTAAAAATATTTCACTACCATATTCAGATCTTGCTGCATGTTTCTCAAGCCCATTTGTAAATCACTATCCATGACATAGAGTAAATTATTGTCTGCATATTGTAGTATACTACCGTACCTTGAATGCTAGACTAGCCAAATCGTTACATAAATATTGAAGAGTGTCGGCGAGATTAACTACCTTGAATTAATCCGCATGTCGGATTATAACCACTACTATTGATTACCTATAATGACTCTATGATGAATAAATCTTATAATTCACCAAGTCGAATGCCTTACTCAAATCTTTGCCACCGCTTTTACAAACTTATTATCATTTAGTGCACCATTGATGTCATTTGTCATTTTTTCTAATAAGTCAACTAGTAGATTTCTTATTAACAAATCCGTATTGTGAATTATTCAAAATATTATGTTTGTCTAAGTATTGTTGCAACTGCATACATAAGTAGCTCTAAAATTTTCATTATAACAGATACGAGCCTACTGGCCTATAGCTTTCTGAATTTTTTCGAGAACACTTTTTAAAAATAGGTCTAAGGTAAGTTACTTTCAATAAAGTGGTATATTCCCAGTATCAACAATTCGCTTAATTAAATGCATCAAAATCAATTTCAAATAATATAAGTTGGACTTTATATCCGCGGTCTAATTTTATCAGGGCCTGCAGGAGATTTGTAATTAAGCTTATTTACTGCTTTGATTAATAATTCTTGATTAATTTTTCTCAGATTCATGCTCATTTTATTGCCAATAGTATAATTGCCTTCCTCAAATTGTGCCGCCAAGTCAAATGGCTCTCTATTCATCTCATGATTTATTTTTTTAACACTTCTTGAAACAAAAATTAAACCCTTCTAGTAGATTAGACATTTGATGCTCATCATTAATCTGGAAACTACTCTTAATTGAATCTAAAATAGTAGGTTTACTTTTCTTATATAAACTGATTGATGTCTCCCAAGTTTTCTTGCTGTCATTCAAATTATCAGAAAATATCCAAGATAATACAATCTTTTTCATTATGAATCTTGAATGTAACCTCATTTCGAATCTTCTTAAATTGATCTCTTAATTCCAAGTTGTATTATCTTTTTTCAACCTATTCCAAATATACTCTTTCTCTATTAAATTCCTAATACTATCATTGAACCAGGGATTTTCTGTCTTACATCTATTGAATTAACTTTTATTGTACTTTTATCATATATACTTGTAAATTTATTTAATATCTCATTGTAGATCTCAGATGTGTCTGTGATATCCAATATAGGCCACCAATTTCATTTTGAATGAATAATCAACTCGACTATCCAAAATTATACTTTTACAATCATCATATTCTCCACATACGAATTATTTTATAACAATTTTCAAACCTGTCCAATAGTGATCAGCAATTTTATTTTCAACAACAAAAGATGAAAATGAGAAATCATCGTGCAATTTAACATTGATATGGTCTAGACATTTAGACACTAATACATTATATACAATTCCTCTCTAGTTGGTTTCTGAATACTGTTATATAAACCATTTGAATACAATACACTTAATAGTTATGTGATCCATACATGTATGACATATAACAAATATTAATATCTCTCATCATAACAATATTATTTTCATTTTCAATCCTTTCCAAGGATGAAAAATACTCTAGCTCTTCATTGAACAAATTGACATTTTGATTGAGAGGCCTGTAGAATGCTGCTAATATCATCTGTTCATCTGTTTAAAGTTGTGACAGTCACTTTTTTAGATTTGTGTTGTCAAATACATTTGAATCGGCACTATTCCACCCTTGATTGCTACATTTGATTGGTTCATGCAAATTTGTTACAGTATACATGCGCCTACAAACCTCCTAATTCCTTAATACATTATTTTTTTTTTTATTTTGGGTTTTTAGTACATTTTTTACATGCAATACAATTTTCTAATGTTTATAGGTTGTTTCTCACTTTATAACAATTAGCCATGTGCTTTTTTGGTTCCTCTAGTTGCATACCATTAGTTACAATAAATTTGCCAAGGTGTCTGGCTAGATTTATGTTATGCAACTCAATCGATCATTATGTCACCGATCAATAGATATTTACACCTAACCTCAAAATTCCAATACTTATATTATATAAGTGGCAAATTATTTCTATTTCTATTCGGCTGTTCTAAATTAGTCATGATACCTGATATTATCTAATCTTCTCTCTCTCTCTATTATCTCTCTCTCCTCCTTCACCGTGGGACGGGGGGGATGAAGAGGAGAGAGAGATATCTCTCTCTCAAATAGATTTTCCCTTCCCCTTCACCAGTATAGATGCGGGGGGTGATATGAGTGAGGGAAAAAATATTCCCCTTTGAGGGAAAATTCCCACCCTCTCTCTCGCTCTCTCTTTCTCTCTCTCTCTCTCTCTCTCTACATCTATGCTATACTGACAGATTAGAGTGAATTGAGAATTCCCTATCTCTCTCTCTCTCTACATCTAATGCTATACTGTCAGATTAAAGTGAATCCATATCTCTACAGAGAGGTCAATGATCTAAGTTCTTTTACATTTTTTATCTGCAATATCGTACAAGCATTTCCAAGTTCATCGGAATTTGTAACAACAGATAATGGGAATCATTGTACATTTTTACAATCATAATGTAGATGACCAGTGTCTAGTATATCGAGTAATTCGAGTATCTCAGATAAAATTGGAAAGTGTACATTTTCTGTTTTTGTTATGGCAAATCAGCATCTTGACATCTGTTGAAAATTCAATATCATTCGCAATTGAATCAAATTCTTTAATGAAATTGTCATCAAGAGATGAGTTAATTTTTTGAATTTTGAAAAACCATAACACTGCATGGAAATGCCTCCGGCTGGTTGGCTGTGTCTCTGTTCTATAAATTGACAACGTGCACGCTGTCTGTGTACTTGTT
>NW_024090383.1:0-35716 GCF_014356525.2 Nilaparvata lugens
ATAGAGCTTATCAATGAATACCTATATTAGGTATGAATTTGATCAAAATCGTTGGAGCCGTTTTTGAGAAAATCGCGAAAAACCCTGTTTTTGACAACATTTTCGCCATTTTAGCTGCCATCTTGTATTGCATTTGATCGAAATTGTTTGTGTAGGATCCTTATAGTGTAAGGACCTTAAGTTCCAAATTTCAAGTCATTCCGTTAATTGGGAGATGAGATATCGTGTACACAGACGCATATACACTCACACCCACACACACACACACACACACACACACACTTTGGACTCAGGGGACCTTGAAACGTATAGAAATTTGTAAATTGGGGTACCTTAATTTTTTTCGAAAAGCAATACTTCCCTTACCTATGGTAATAGGGCAAGGAAATTAACAAGGTAAAGAGATAGTTTTGGTGTTATTTTAAAGGAAAACACTCAAGTTTTGAGTCGCGTAGTCAGCTAGTGCCTAGTCGCGCCGCACAAGCGCTAGCGGCAGTTCAATGAACCCAAGGTCTATAAAAATACAGGTTATGACACTCGTGTTCCTTATGGAGCGGCCTTATGTTCCTCATGTGGGATCTTCATGGCGGTACATTTGAAACATTCCAATCTGCTCATAACAAAATCATGCATTATGCTTTTTGAAAACAATGTTCTGGTTCAGATAAAATGTAAATTCAGGTTTTCGATTTTTTAATAGTGCAACTTCAATAATAAATGGTTCAATATTTTTTTTGATTATGATTCATAAGGCAATGGGACATAAGGCTAACCTCATAAACAGTTTAAAGTTCCCAATCAATTAAATCTAAAAATCCAGAATTCAGTTCCTAGTTGGAATCTAAATAGTATTATTATTCTGTCAGAAGAATTTATTTTAAAATTCAAAGCAGAGCAATATCCCTTGAATAATTGACCGAGCGAAGTGAGGTCTATGATTCAAGTCGACGGTTTGGCATTATGATTCAAGTCGACGGTTTGGCATTTATCTTAATGTTTAAATGTTTATATGTTGCGCATTTACGGCAAACGCGGTAATAGATTTTTATGAAATTTGACAGGTATGTTCCTTTTTTTAATTGCGCGTCGACGTATATACAAGGTTTTTGGAAATTTTGCACTTCAAGGATAATATGAAAGGAAAAAGGAGCCTCCTTCATACACCAATATTAGAGTAAAAATCAGACTATAGAATTATTCATCATAAATCAGCTGACAAGTGATTACACAGATGAGTGGAGAAGCCAATCTATTACTGTATTAAATTTGTATAAGGTCTATAGTTTCAATCAAAGACCTTAAAGAGGTATGCATCTTTAAGCTGGGTTTACACCAAAGTTATTAACAGAATTCATGAGCTGACGTATAACCTGTAAAATATAAACACGATCATTTTAAGCTGGGTTTACACCAAAGTTAATAACTTAATCCTTATAGATTATATTAGATTGAACGGAAGTTGACAAACACACATCTTCATCATGATTGTGTATGATAAGTTATGTCTAATCTAATAGAATCTATAAGGATCGAGTTATTAACATTTTGCAAATAACTTTGGTCTAATCGCAGCTTTGAGGTCTTTGGTTTCAATATTTTGTTTTGCAGTCATGGTATTATTATGCGTGCCCATTAGTATCAATATTCTCACCTTCCAAAAACCTAATTTAATAGGTGATTAAAAATAAACAAATGAACTATATAATGCTTGAGAAATTATAACATTTTGATTGTAAAAAATTAATTTTCATCAGATAGAAGGATTATCACGGAACTGGATGAATTATATCATATGAAATACAAATTCAAACGTGAACTGAGTTTGTTAACATTTAAAACAAGTGACATCAGGTACTTGTGGATGAGAATACTGCGTGAGGTCTACTGTTCACAGAACTACTAGTTGTATTATAAGTCTGTACGCATCTTAATATTTCAGCAGGCCGTAATGACTGATTGATCTACTCACACAGCCACAGATAATAAAGATGGCGCACGATCGTCTGGAATTCGGTGGGTATTTCGACGTTGATGTCCTGGTAGAAGCAAGGCTGGAACCCACAGCAGTTCTCAGGCAGAGGAGGCCAGTTGTTTCTTCTAACTGCAACACAATTTCGCATACAAAATAAAACTTACAGAATATGTTAACGTACAAATTAATACGTGAATATTCTAATTGACCGAACATAGTGAGGTCTATGTTCCAACTCGATTTGCTTTTGTCTGTCTGTATGTAATGCAATTACGGCCAAACGCGTTGATAGAATTCGATGAGATTTGGCAGGAATATTCCTTTTTCAACTGCGCGTCGATGTATACACAAGGTTTTTTTGAAATTTTGCATTTTAAGGATAATATGAAAGAAAAGGAATTCCTCCATACTCTGATATCACTATACATAATATTATATCATCAACTTTGAAGATAGGAATCAATCAGACTATAGAATAATTCGTAATCAATCAGCTGACAAGTTGATTATTCATTGAATGCATTACTCAAATGTCTGGTCATGTCTATTTCTATAAGGTAGATTTTCAATATTTTTTAAGATGCGTGCCCATCAGTATCAATAATCTCACATTTGAAAAACAATTTTAAAAATCTGGTGTGGTGCACTCACACAACTTTCCTTGCCGTTATGAAAATTTATCAACTGACGCTAGAGTTCCCGCGTATCTCAAGTCTACTTTTCTAAGATCTGAGCCAGCTGGTGACAGGACAATAGCGCTGCAGACACACGAAGTCTGCTATCTCTTCATAGTAAATGATTTATAGAATCAACAGTTGCCAACAGTTTGCAATTGAATAATCACATTTTCTCTAATTTCGAGCTTATTTTCAATTTTAGGTGGAAATGCTACTGAACATTAATTGTAGAGATTTTTATGCTCAATCTTTTCCACTTGAAAGTTTTTGTTTAAATTGTATCTGAAGCCTGATAATTGGGAATCTGAAATCAAACTTTGCATAGATGGTGCAGTGCTCCTGAAATTTTTACAGATATGAGACTTGTGGCAGTTGATAGAGCTTATCAATGACTTTTCTAGGTATGAATTTGATCAAAATCGTTGGAGCTGTTTTCGAAAAAATCGCGAAAAACCCTGTTCTTGACAACTTTTTCGCCATTTTAGCCGCCATCTTGAATTGGATTTGATCGAAATTGTTCGTGCCGGATCCTTATAGTAGGACCCTATAAGGTCCTTGACATTGGTTGGATAGAAGCATGTACGGAAAAAAGTGAATAGAGCTGCAGTGTGACTTATGTGTGATGCTAATTCGAAATATAGCTAAATGGGCTTCGGCAAACGACTGTGCAACGACCAACCATTTATGTCAGTGATTTTAAACTATGTCTCACATAGCTATGTTTGATTTTATGTAACGACTCTGCAACCGGGCATAAGTTCAGTTTCAAAGTACTCACCATTGTAGGGTGCGTTTCTTAGTTCTGCTTCACGCCTGGCCAATTCAGCTGCTTTGCGTTCTAATTCCTCTTGTTTGCGCTGAGACAGAAAAAGACAAACACTTTTTGAACCCGAATAAAAAAGGAAACAGTACAGTGAACTTGGTGCCTGCGCTACACCTTCACCGACTCGTATGCCCGACGTCCCACTTTGTCTCCTTCCACAATTCCCTGCTATCATTTCTATAGTGAGGTCCACGTTATAATGGCAGTGGAGAGAGATAGGAGAAAAACGTTTCCGATCCTCAATGTTGTCAATGCCTTCTACAGACAGTAGCTGATACAGGTTTATTGATGTCATATTAACTGTTGTAAATCAACCCGAAGACTTCTGCTACTGCAAATATTGACAAGGTAAACAGCTAGATGGAGTCTTCGGGGTGATTTACAGCACTTAATTTGGATTTTCTTTTAATAATAATTATAAATTCATTAGCATTTGAATAAATGCAATATCTAAGTAATTTCCATCTGTAAATTAATTTGATTAGGTCATTTACCTTGTAGGTCTATTAAATGGATAACTTGGAATAGATTCATAATTTAGCCTCTAATTCTAGTTTTTGATTCTCGAATTTTTTTTAACCTTCCGGTAGTCGCGCCCTTCTCAATCACATGAGCAGTCGCGTGTTGTATTTTGTACAACATCCAATTTTCCAAGTGATATGTACTCTGTTTACTTTCAAAACATAAATTAATTGTATAAATTACGTTTTCCATCTTTTTGGATTATTTTACGCCTATGAACATTTGGATGATTACCATTTCATAGCCCAATAAGGTACATCAAGCAAAGCCATCAATTCTGTGTTATTGGTTCGTTTACAGTCCCCGTATACAGTCTTTCCCTATCTTATGCACTGTCGCGACTAAAAGACTGAACCATTGCTGGGTTGATACTGCAACTCAGTGGAGTGATGAGGGAAAGTTTTGGAATGCATAGGTGACTCATTCACTGACACCACCCCATTCAATATTTTTTTGGACTCAAAATAGTATGTGAATCAAGTTATCATTTTTACATAACCTCTAGACTGTGTAATCCAAATTATTAAGGTTTAAAGCAGTTTTGGGCGAATGCCTGTCGTTTTTACCTGAATTGTATTTGTATATGGATAAATAAATAAATAAATAGTTTTGTGCACCAAACACACTGACACTGTTGTACTTGTTGACTGTTGACTGCCGGAAGGTTAATGACATGAGATTCTCAACTAGCAATCTGCAAGTTTAATCTAACTACAACATGGATGCATACAGTTAAATATGTTTACAAATCAATATAGAAATAATACAATTTAGAATAATTAATGAAGAGTTATTACCTGAATTTGATCGATAGATCAATTATTCATTCTGAATATGGTCGATTTGTTGCGTATATAATAATTAATAAAAGTGAGACTATTTCGAACAGAATAAATCAGTTATTTTGAACACTCACCTCTAATTCCCTCTAGAAAAGTTAGCAGCAAAGGAAGAATTCAAATTAGAAGAATAGGCTATCACATATTCTAGTTCGAATTAACTTATGATCTGAATCAAATGTTTAAAATGCAAAGGACAGCATTTATATTTTAATAATTTACAAAAATGAAATAATGTAATATTATTCTTAAATTAAATATTGACATAATATATAATAATGCAGGCAATGAATGCTCAGAAAAGAGCAAGTATACAAGGAAAAGTTTGGAAGACAATCTTTGACCCAGCAGTTCTGTTAAGGGTGGTAAGGAGGTAAACATATCAAAATTTCCCACCCTTAGGGCTTGGGCCTGGTTTTCATTAGTAGAGTTGATGGTAGAGTTCCTGGGCAAGTACTAACTACCTTGTGAACTCTCCCAATGAAAACGTTCATGGTAGAGTTCTAGTTTTTAGTAGGGTAGAGTGGGATAGTATTTTAACACTTGCCTTCCCCCACCACCGCTTCTCACTCTATTCCACCATCACTACTATGCTAATCAAAGCAGTCTCGATCTAGTAAAGTAGTGCCGTAGGCTATCAAGTTTAAAAGTTTGTTTTGGTTAAAAACTGAAGTGGTCTGAGGGAGAAACCGCATATATCAAAGCTTTTTGTAAAACTTATGTGGCTGAACGGCGATGATGAATGTTCCGTATTGACATTTTAAGGTTATTGACCGAGCGAAGTGAGGTCTAAGATTCAAGTCGACGGTTTGGCATTTCTCTTAATGTTTAAATGTTTATATGTTGCGCTGCAGGTAAAGTGTGTTGTCTATGGAACAGTACTAGTAGTTCTGTGAACAGTAGACCTCACGCAGTATTCTCATCCACAAGTACCTGATTGAAACTATAGACCTTATGGAAATACAGCAATAGACTGGCTTCTCCACACATCTGTGTAATCACTTGTCAGCTGATTTATGATGAATAAATTCTATAGTCCGATTTTTACTCTAATATTGGCGTATGAAGGAGGCTCCTTTTTCCTTTTATATTATCCGTGAAATGCATAATTTCAAAAACCTTGTATATACGTTGATGCGCAATTAAAAAAGGACATACCTGTCAAATTTTATGAAAATCTATTACTGCGTTTCGCCGTAAATGCGCAACATATTAACATTCAAACATTAAGAGAAATGCCAAACCGTCGACTTGAATCTTAGACCTCACTTCGCTCGGTCAACTATTCTCAATTGTAGTGAAAACAGTTACTCGACCAAGTAAGTAGAGTAGAGTTAGCTTGGTAGAGTTAGTACGCCAGTTACTCGACCACTGACTCTACTAGCATAGCCACCTCTAATACAATGCCCCGGCCTACGATATTGCAACGTCGCAGTGTAGGCCTAGAAACTAATACATGATAGGTGAAAAAGATTATAAAAAATACCAGCTGATCTTTTTCACCAATCATGTATTAGATTCTAGGCCTACGCTGCGACGTTGCAATATCGTAGGCCGGGCCTTGTATTAGAGGTGGCTATGCTACTAGTGAAAACCAGGCTCTACTCTCTGTGCTTAGGGGTGTAGGTTGTTCACGCTACCTTTTTTGGTTTCTCGCATATAACTCGAAAACTCCACTTGTTTTTTTTTTGTGAAATATTGTATTGCTATTGTTTATTTTTGTGTGTTATCGATATGTACTAGCCGTCAGGCTCGCTTCGCTCGCCATATCCGTCTAGCCAGGGACCCCCGACTGGATCTTCCAAAAATGAGATCAGCCGGCTCGCTTCGCTCGCCAGAATTTTTCATTTGAGGATGATTCATTCCATCAGGAAGTCAAAGTACTTCTTCGCTCGATTCAATCACCGATTAATTTCAATTATTTAGTGCAGGGTGGAAAACTTCTTCAGGATATTATGAGAATTATTGTAGGCCTACTCCTTTCCAGCCATTGTAGTAAATTTGTAAATTTCTGTAGTAAATTTGAACATTTTCTGTTCATTTGTTCTCGATAAAGATGAGAAAGCGCAAAAGAACGCAGATTTTGGGCGTATCTTTGGCGTTATTTCAAATTCCTTCTAAAACAACATTATTACACCCTAGCTTAGCTTGTGTACTAAATTTGAACAATTTCTGTTCATTTGTTCTCGATAAATCTGAGAAAAAGCAAAAAACGCTGGAAAACCGCTAATTTTGGGCGTATCTTTGACGTTATTGCAAATTCCTTCTAACACAACATTATTACACCCTAGCTTAGCTTCTTTACTAAATTTGAACAATTTCTGTTCATTTGTTCTCGATACAGCTGAGAAAACGCAGGAAAAACGCAAATTTTGGGCGTATCTTTGGAAATTTTTCCAAATCCGTTCTTAGTGCGCCTCTAAAGGGCCAACTGAACATACCTACCAAATTTGAACGTTTTTGGTCCGGTAGATTTTTAGTTCTGCGAGTGAGTGAGTCAGTGCCATTTCGCTTTTTTATATATAGATTTACATTTTTTGTCAACTTTTTCTTCAAGGGAATAGAATTTGATTTGATGATTTGAAGTTGTTGTAGGTAAATTATTAGAAGGCGTATTGAATGAGTTAGGCCTACCTGGAGTTCAGCAGTGGTGAACTGTGATGCTTGGGCAGCCTGCTGTTGCTGGGCCGTTCGGGAGTAGGGGGGAGGAAGCTCCTGGGTGGCATGCATAATGGCCGGCTGTTGCGTCTGCGAGCCGTAGCCGGGAGGATTACTCGCTCCGCGTACCTACAAACACAGGATAGACACGTTAAGCCGTCAGTCCCGGCTGCCTAACAAGCAGTTGTTAGGTTAGGTCATGTCACAGGCCCTGAAATTGATCAGGAGCGACCTGAAAACTCTGACACCAGACCTGAGTCAGCCAGATCATTCGATATCATTATTCAACGCTTCTTTACCAAACAACATTTTGTAAGAGAATATAGTTTTCTACAAATAAATTGTCAAATTTTGGGCAACAAATTTTGCCCACAGAGTCTAGTCTGCGTGAACATGTAGAAGGGGGACATTCTAAGTTATATTAGTTATTAATTCTACATTGTTAAGAGATGATTTTGCAACAGAGCAAAGAAAGAAAGAGATAGCGCTATCCGCTTTGTTGAATGATAGACAAGGATAGCAATACTATTGCTAATCAAACACTTCAAGTTATATTGTTTGTATTTTATTTGACATTATTACGATAGCATGTTGTATTATGCCTTGAAGAAATAAAATTGTTCTCATTCTTTTGTTGGCAACTTCTCTGTGTGTACGTTCTGAGAACACGGTAAATAATTGTTCTAAGTGATAAATTGTGACTAGCGGTAGAAATGTAAGTATTCACGTAAAAAGGTGAAATTTGATACCTATAGTGAGGTCCACGTTATAATGGCAGTGTTTGATTAGCAATGGTATTGCTATCCTTGTCTATCATTCAACAAAGCGGATAGCGCTATCTCTTTCTTTCTTTGCTCTTTTGCTAAGTCATCTCTTAACAATGTAGAATTAATTATTAATTATAAAAATTGATTATGATATTATTGAAAAATATAATTTCTTGCTTAATAGAATAGAATAATTTATTATTTTTAACGATATTGTCAGTTCCAAATAATTTATTTGAGCCAGACTTGAGTTTCAATGTACTATGGCATAATCTTCAGTGTTTTTTTTTCTTGTTAGATCACTGAAGACCATTCCTTAGTGCATTGAGACTTGATTTTAATTCAAATAAATTATGTAAAACTGACAATATAGTTTTTTCACATTAATATGGAGAAATTCCACAATATGTTCATAGTGTAAATTTTAATTAAGAATAGTTGAAAACGTTTCATGCATAAAGATTTCTGGTATATTATGATGACTAAAATTATAATTTTTGTTAGGTTATAAAAGCCCTACCACAGTTGATGGACGCTGTGCTGAAGGTGGTCAGCAAATGGATTATACTCATCGAGGCCCCGCTGAACATTTGTAGTCTGATTGGTTACTTGCTGAATTGCAGGGTCCTACAACAGAGCATTCCATCAAAATACTTGATCAATAACTACAGTTTATGCTATTAAACTAAAATCAATCGATTTGACATTTACAAGTTAAAAATTTTGAACTTACAACTTATCCATAATATGCTTTTAGTACCACACATCTTTCAAGATTTGATTACATAACTCAATAACTTACTAAACCAATGTTGGTTGCCAACTTTTCTAATAATTTCATAACAGATTAATCCTTTAATTAATGGTGCTACTGCTAATTCTAGATTTACAAATTATTGAGACTAAACACAATAACTTATATGAATGACTCATTCACTTGTCTTGAGCTCACCATATTTGATCTACGGTACCTAGTTTCATGAATTATTATAAATCTTGAAGATAAGGAATCTTATTAATTGAATTTATGTTAAGTTTGGGATAATTGAAAGTTTCTCAGTAGAAGACTAGAGAATAAAATGTTTTATATTATATTTCTTAAATTATAACCTTACAAGTTTTTACTTACGGCGAAAGGGTTATCCAACGTAGGCTCACCAAATGGGTTTTCATCGAATCCAGACATTTTGCGTCCAATTAATAAAGCCAAAAAACCGTGTAAAATTTAAATCTCTATTCAATCAGTTACTAGTGTACATAATTTTACATCAATTCGTGTAATTTTTTATACATATCTAAAATCATTTATCAGATTCCAACTCCAACATTACTATTCCTATTCCTCAACTGAGAAGTCGAACAAGAGATGAGTCGACTTGTCAGAATTTATATAATAGATTGTTAGATACCTAGAGTGCTCAACTACAGCATGAGCTCTTTTAAATATTTCTTTCTATTTTTTGATTGTCATAATTTATTTTCTAAAAGTAATAACATTCTATCAGAATAAAATACCGATGTTTAACATCGTTTAATTCACTGATTTTCATCTTTTGAAATTTGTATCAATAAAAATCTTCTTAGAAAACGCCATCTAAACACAACAGAAGTGGATTTATAGATTTTCCGTTGTAACATTTGAACGTCCTTAACTGTTCTCTTTTTGAAAGTATGAGGAACAGGAGAAACGCCGACAGCGTGCTCGTGGAGAAGATGTGTACTCCTCAAGGAGTACAAAGGCTGAGCAGCTATTATTTGAACGTAAAAATACCTCACTTGCAATTCACTTATAGTTTAAAAATTATTCGACTGGGAAGGGAATGAAAAATACCTTGAAGTTAAAAAAAAGATTAAGTGATATTATTTACATAATTTTACATCAATTCGTGTAATTTTCTATACATATCTAAAATCATTTATCAGATTCCAACTCCAACATTACTATTCCTATTCCTCAACTGAGAAGTCGAACAAATATTTGCAATAAAGAATATTATAATACTGAATTTTATAAGTCATAATATTCATTGATTTCCTGGGAAGTGGATAGGCTTCCTTTAGGCTTCACTATTGAAAGGATTGAGTAAATAATTTTTCTATTTTTATTACCTAGATACTTGTTGATTGACATAACAATATTGCCAAGATTCTTTATAGAAGGTTATACATGGAATTACATGATTTTGTATTTTTGAAACGATTTCCTATCATGTATACCATACATTGTTTCAGACATCTCAACCCAAAACAGGTTATGCTGTTTTAATGTTTTTCGTATTTATTTATTGATCCACATGTAGCTTTCAATGAATTATATGGTAATAATGAAATACCGTATTGAAGCAGTGTATAATAAAAACTATAGGCAAAATAAACTACAAGCAACATTTCATAGCAGTGGGTCCAAGATCAGGTCATAGAATTATTGTCTTTGTGATAGGCTATAATACTACACCTTGTATGCTAGGATTATATTATTTATAATATTTCATTTGAATTATCATAAACATGTATGAACTTGTCACTTTCTCTTCAACAGGTAATTGGAATTCTATAGAGTAATAATGCTTATATTAAATAAAATCAAACTTGATTCATAAAACTTATAATAACTTGCCCCACAAAACAAGAGGAGCTTATTTTGATTCCTTCAGAGAACTTGTAAATATTGGGTGTAAAGTAGGTATTCTATTATTATAAAACATCATGGACGATCACGTTTCTATAATGCATTTTGTTTTGATCTTTACAGTAAAGTATGCAGACGACGCAGACAACGTTTGTCTAGTCACTATCCTATAACCTTTCACCTCTTTTCTTTCAACAATATTGAATACATTACCACATACTAGAAGGTTTTTTTTTCTAAAAGTACAGTC
This sequence comes from Nilaparvata lugens, assembly GCF_014356525.2. NCBI lineage: Eukaryota > Metazoa > Arthropoda > Insecta > Hemiptera > Delphacidae > Nilaparvata > Nilaparvata lugens. Next base: position 11,138 of record NW_024090383.1, read on the forward strand.
TCGCATTCAAAAATCACATTTTATGTGTTTAAAATCAGTTTCATTCACTACTGTTCTATCTCTGCCAATCAATGTAAACAAGAAATGGGAAACCCTGACTTAGTTTATATTTTGTCCACCAGAGACTGCATAAGTCGAATCTTTAGCCCAAGGGCACAGAGAAGAGGAATTCCTTCTCTGTGCCAAGGGCTATAAAAGGGTCGCATGAATTGGGAATATCTGGAACTCAAAATATCTTGCAGCTGGCCAGAATTGGAAATATATGGAACTCCGAATATATTGACAGGCGGAACTCCGAATATCGTGCAGACGGCGGAACTCAAAATATCTTGTCAGCTGGTGGAATTGGAAATATATCGAATTCACAATATCGATCGTTATTAGAGAGACTGTGTAGATGTGGGATGAAACAAATTTATCGAAAAACAAATGAAGGGTTCTATAGTTAACCTAAAATAAATTCATCAACACATCAACAGTTGTCAGTCTTGTTTGTTGAAACAGATAACAGAGTTTTGAAAGCTTGCATAATATGTAAGAATATAATTAATATAATTGAAAAAGAACGACAGACCAGGTCCAAAAGTATTCTATTCCCAAATTTTGATAATGAAAAACAAGTCCAAAAAGATCAGCCAAGCTGTTTCTACTGTTTAAAGTTCAAGTCCAATATTTCCATTCAAAATTAATATATAATGAGCTATGAATTACCCTAAGTGGGCTAATTAGTCCATATCATTCCAGAAAATAAGTCAGACTTGAACCATTTCTCAATAACAAACACATTATCAGTACTCCCACTTTGGCACTGATATTCTGAGTTCCAGATATTTCCAATTCCGCCATCTGACAAACAAATAATTTGAGTTTCAGATACTCCCAATTCCGCCTAGCAACATATTTCGAGTACCGGATATTTCCAATTCCGCTGTCTGACAAATATTCGGAGTTCCACCCAGCGGGTGTATACCATCTGACCGACCTAAAAACTGATCGACCTGCAAATTGACCGTTCTACAAACTGACCGTCTTGCAAACTGACCGTCCTGCAAAGTGACAGTTCTGTAAACTGACCGTCCTTATGACGTCAAAAGAACAGTCGGACTGCCATCAGCGGGTGGGTATAAGTTGTTCAACTGGTGGTCGACAGTCAAAAATGTAGACAAAAATAAACTTGAGTGGACTTGAACGATAGGATCGTTCCACGTTTCCACTATGTATGAACTTTACACTTCACGGTTTAAAGGTTATGTTTATGTTAACACTGCTTAGTGCTTACTGCTTACATGCTTACAGTGCGTTATATATTTTATAATTATTTATTATTATTAGAACTCACTTCAAGTTACAAATCAAAGGTAACTGATTTAAAACTTAAAATACCTATATGAATATAATTTACGTAGAGCTAGCTAATAGAAAAGTTTGAATCATTTTTACATTTATTGTATTAAGGTCTAAAATAAATATGTAGAAGACTATTTCAATCAACAGTTTTTATTTAGATAGGCCGTATGTATTGTAGCTACAATAATAAAGTAAATTCTTTGTAGTAGTACGGCAGCTTAAAAAATTTATTGTGAAAAAAAATGTAGGCCTATTATGGAAACTAATCACTAACCTAATCACCGGTTTTACTTTCTTAATACACTTTTATAGTTTACATTTTTATCAGTAATAATTGCATTGCTTATCTTGTTATAAACTTTACAAAATTTCAATTAGATGTACCTTGTGTAATTTTCGAAATACGATAATGCACTTCAAAACGCTGATTTTAGCCTTATCTTTGGCGTAATTTTAATAGGCTATGTCACCGGTATTTGGAAACATTGCATTATTTAAAAAAGAAATGGAAAATAGGTAAAGAATGAAATGGGTGATAGCAATTCTATTTTTACTAAAATAATTATTACAGACTGATGATTTTTTCAATAAATGTTATTTTTCTCATATTCGATTGATATATTTTTTATTAATAATAACTTCTAATTAATGTCAGTTGCACAGAAGCCGGCTAAATTTTAACCATGATTAATTTCACAAGAACCAATCAGAGAAGGCATTTTTTATATTACGGTTTGTCTGATGGCTCTCCTGGAATTAATCACAATTAAAATTTAACGGCTCTGGCACTTAGTCATGATTTAACAATGAAACAGACAATCCTTTTTCATACATTGTTGTGATTGAATGGAATTCAGTTTACTCAGTGGAAAAGTTATTATTTAAAGGTATTTTATATTGTATTGACTCAAAATTATTACAAAATTGTGTTTGTAAAAGCTCTTGATTTAATAAAAGCATTATTATTGTTATTAAATGGCTATTTTTTATCACGGCTAAGTATCGCTAAATCTGGTTGAATTGATTAAAAATGTGTAGGTAGGTACCTATAGGCTACCAGCTTGAGATAATCATAGGACCTTTTCAAATTTGATTCAAGAAAGTATCTATGTAGCCTAATAATGAGAATAGACAAAAGTATCGCTAAAATCTGGTTGAATTGATTATAAATGTGTAGGTATTACCTATAGGCTACCAGACTTGAGATAATCTATAGGTACCTTTTCAAATTTGATTCAAGAAAGTATCTATTGTAGCCTAATAATTGAGAATAGACATTTGTATTTTAGAAGTTATCACATCATGTAATATTAAGAATAGTGAATTGTATTTGAGAAAGTATGAATTCAATTTGAGATACGGTAATGAGATATGTTAGTCAGAAATTTCTGCTGAAAATCCAGTTGATCTTATTAAAATTAAATCTGAATTAAAATTCATGCAAAGAATGCAAGTAGCCTATGGAATGTGACGTTGGACAAGTGGAATATTTTCTAATCTTCAATTAACAACTTCCCATGTAACTTACATCTTACTATTTCTCAATTACAATTCACAATTCTTAATTACAATTGAAAGCTTCCCAAATAAAATTCAAAATTTGTAGAAATATTCTTTTTCAAAAGGGTAAAAATATTATATTCAAAGTTAAATATACAGTATTTCTACCAATAAGAGTCAATCATACGTATTGGAAACTATGAACCGAATCTACAATACCTGGTTCTGAATAAACTGCTCGACTTGCCAGATTAGACATCCTATGTTTAATGAAAGTATCAGATAATTCCATAATTCATATCATAAATATTCTTAGTAATATTTAAGGCAGCTTTGCTACTATTTGGTGGTATTTGTTGGAAGGCTTTTCAGTGCCTAGCTAAAGATGCGTCTACACCAAAGTTATTAACAAAATTTTTATTTTTCCTTCCTTATAGATTCTATTAGGTTGAACATACTGTAACTTATCATACAAATGATGTGCTTAGGTGTTTGTCAAGATCCGTTTAATGTAATAGAATCTATAAGGACGGAAAAATAAACATTTTGTTGATAACTTTGGTATAAACGCAACTTTAGAAGAACCGACCGAGGTGATTATTGATAAACAAGTCATACGATGATCAAACTAGAAAGATTTCTAGACCTTTGAAGCACTTGACGAGCCAATCCTGTTAATTTATTTATTATTTTACAAAGGCGACTTTGTAGAAGTGTAGAAGTAGGGATGAATGATAATACAATGAAGGTAGAGTTATGAATGAATAAAAATTATAGGTTATGCTATCCTCTTGAATTGATTTGAGTCCTTTTTTCAATCCAGAAATAAAACTAAAAATTTGAATTTGATTTGATTAAAAACCGAATATAATAGAATGATGACATTCAATAAACTCTCAGAACTTGAAAATATTGAGTTATTAAGAAAAATTTTGAACCAGAAATAAAACACAAACTAATTACGCCATTTTTTTCAAATCAGGCAACTTAAAAAACTTTTGTATTTCAAAAGAATAAGAGTTATTTTAAATAATATCCTATTTACAATATTGACTATTCAATGGGTAAAATTCAAAGTTTCTACTTTAGGGAGTATCTCTCATCTTCGAGTGCCTATTCCTACCAGACAAACTGAAACAAAAGTGGGACATTATGATGTTCATGAACATGGGACGTAGTCACAGCATTGCGTTTACATTGCAGGCTGATAAACAGGCAGTCTAGTCATAAATAAACATGACCTAATAAATTCTATTTTATTTGGTTCAAAGGTAAGAGAAAATGTGTGGGAGGCTATGTTTTGGCTTTTAAATGGCAATTTGTTACTACTGGCAAGCAGCTGGAGGAAATCATTGAAAATGCACGTCCACGATATAAAATCATCGATGTGTCTAAAAGCTACTTCAAGTTTTGGTTGTACAATAAAAATTCTAACTAATTTTTATCGAACGTCCAAAGTCTAACTACACACACATCAATTTTTGAATGAACAATTTTTTGCCGTCCTTATAAACTCTACCAGGAGCTTGACAAACTCATGATCACATCATAATATATGTTTGTCAAATTTTGTTCAATTTAATCAAATTTATTAGGATTGCATAAAATCGTAAGTTCAAAAATTGATGTGTGTGTTACTAGACTTGAGACTTATTCACACAACATATTCCCAAACTTTCATAATAATTATTTGTCTAGTAGTTTCTCAATCACATATAAACACTTATTTCTCTTTTTCTTTAGGGCTTTTTTGTAATATGAATAGAAATACAAATCTCAGTACCCTTTTAAATTATTTTATCACTACATGATTTGGACATTAAATGCCATTTTCAAGTCTGAAGCATTCCGATTCATTTTCAAACTTGAAAATGGCATTAATGTCCAAATTAAGTTGTGATAAAATAATTTAAAAGGGTTCTGAGATTTGTATTTCTATCTATATTTAAACATTCATTTATATTTCCTATTTTTATATTTTATCCAAGTTGTATTATATTGTGTTGTAATTAAAAAATAAAGTGATAGATTTTATCATGAGTCCAATTATATTTTCTTATGACTCTCAATATATTTCTTGAATATTCCAATGCTGTCTGCTGTACATTATAATTTTAGTCGAGTCAGATCTGTAATGCAGCATCTGGACAATGCTTCAACAATGATCAAGTCTGAAATTTCCTTGTTGGACTAGACCCAACAACAGTGATTTTTCATGTGAGGAAAAAACACTACATCGAAAATTTGAAACAAATTAGTCACACAAGGTGTTTTTTTAATGATAGAAATAAAAAGTCTTGATATTCTACATATTTTCAAGTTGCAATTTATTTATTTATATATTAATACATTATAATATTTACAGATCTATCCTAATAATATTTCCTATCCACCTAATATTTACAACCTCTTCTGGAGATACGGACAACCTGAAAAGATGAAAATTAATTTTTTTAAATCAGTTATTTGAATGAAAACAGTAATATTATCTAGTTATGAGTCAGGAGTTCCTAACATCTTATAATCACATGTTTAAAATGATTGAACCACATCTGTAGATTATCAATAAATATTTAGGACATTTATATAATCATAGTAACATCAAACTAAAATGCATATAGAAAATGCATTCAAACATGGCTTACTTTAGATAATCTATAGTAGGCTGTGATACAAATCAATAAAAATGCATTTAGAAAATGCATATAGAATCCATAAAAAATATTTAATCGAGCATTAGCGAGTTTTTACTTTCAACTCAAGGCCAAAGTCGTTGTCCGTCGTGTGTATGTTCAACAATAACTTTTGAAAGATTTGATCAATCAACTTCAAATTTTGAACACATATTCTTCGACTCTTTTTACAGCTCAAGCTCGTTGGCCAACAAAATTTACCGACTCCTTCGTCCTTTTTCAGGATATAACAAATAACATTGAAATTGCTCAAGTAAAACATTTGTTGTGATTTATCATTAAGCCAGTTGAAGAATTCATTGCATGCAATTACTACAGTTTTTCCATTCATTCATTCATAACATCAGCTGAGGCTATTTGGGAGCTGTCACACAGACAGTCCTTCATGGGCTGACACATGATTTCAGCTGGCTAATTTGCAACTTTTACATCAACAAACTGATACGGGTTGAGATATCAATGTGCGATTTTCTCTTGGAACTCTGTATTGAAATCATGTATCACATGACCATCTTCTCATTAAAAAAAAATGAATTTCGATTCATATGAGGGAAAAAGATGTTAAAGCGAAAGAGTAATTTTTCATTTCAAATAGGATCCCCAATGAAACCTCCTTTCAAATAATTCTTGTAAAAGAAATATTTAGCTGTTTTCATAATTTTAATCAACTCTGTATAATAAAAATTTGCGGGTTTCAAAAATTACAATACAACAGTTCATGAGTGAGTTCTCCAACCCAGGGTGTCACTAGTGCAGAGTTGGTAAAAATTATGGATACAGCTAAATATTTATTTCACAAGAATAATATTACATTAGGATTCATTGGTTATCCCATTTGAAATGAAAAATTACTCTGTCGCTTTAATATAAATGATAATTTCCACATACTAAAATCAAGGTACAAGTAATATGTAACTTTTTGGCTGTCGACCATTGATTGTAATGGTTATCTCGCCAATCTGACACTTACCTTCTCACATCACTTCATCCTCTCCAGCAATATCAAGAAGGAACCACTCATTCTGAGGCAGTGGCCTATTGACAATGTTTTCGACACCATGAGCCACTGCGCTCAGAAAGTGTGTAATTCTTATTTCTCCGTTGATTAAACGACGAATCGCCTTTTTGATATCGCGAGTAATCTTGTTTTCCCTTGGTTGGTTGACTGCAATGTCTCTATGAACTCGAATGATATTATCATAAGAGGTTTTCTCTATTGTTTGGAGACTTCCTAAAAAGCAATTAATTCAAAGCATATTACAAGAAAATTTTTAACAATTGCAAATGTCAAAGGACTTGAAATAACTGCTGTGCTCTCATCAGTTGAACCACTTTTTATTGATCTTGCAGCTGTGTATTTGATCAAGCATAAAAAATACAATTGATAATATTTTGTATGCAGGAATTTTAGTAATTTTAAGCCTATGAGTTTAAAGGTAAATCTTTGACAAAAATAAATTATTACTTCATCATCCACTATTATTCTGATCTCTTTTGCTTAATTTTAATTTTTAATGGTTCTGTGTTTGAGTTTCCTCGCTGTTGCAACCTAATTTTCTTAAAAGCCAATGATAAGTTAAATTGTAATGCACATTTTAATCTAATGTAATTATTCCAATTTCGAGGGCGTTTCATGATGTTATTTCAGTATTTCATGATCATGATTTCAGTATTTCCTAGTGGGGGGCATGCATAAGGTTACGTCGAGGATCAAAACTTCAAATGACTGAATAATCACATCTCCTCATACAGCTTGTTCATATCAGCTCGTCAAGGCGGTTAAAAATCATTTATCATGTCACTAAAATTTGTTGAAAAAATAGAAAATTTCTCCTTTAGTGTATTTTAGCCCATATTTTTCAATGCATAGAAAAATGACCAATTTCTATATTCAAAACTGTGTGTCTCGGTAACTCAAAATGATACTTGGTCTTGATTTGAAGAAAAGAATCTACTCTTTTATGTAGGGGAATGATTTTTGTAAAAATATAATCGTGAAGTAAGATACGTTTGTTTCAAAAAATCAAGAAATTTGCGATATTTTTCTCATTTTCACAGTTTCGACAGTTTTTCGATAATAAACAGTAATGCAAGATCAATTTAAGGCAACTATGCTTATAGAGCATGAATTTTCTCTCATTTGAGACCAATCGCAAGTTTCTATCATGTATTTTACTCGTTTTAGAGACTCTTTAAACAGTAAAATCGCAAGAAAAATTAGAAAATAAAAATCATCATTCAATTGGCTGTAACTTTTGAACGGTAACAGAAGTATAATTCATGGGAGTGAAAAGAGGAGAAAATTCATTACAACCTCGACTACTTTTTACTTTCCTTGCCCTATTACCATAGAAAGTATTGTTTTCCGAAAAAAATTAAGGTACCCCAATTTCTAAATTTCTATACGTTTTAAGGTCCCCTGAGTCCGAAAAAGTGGTTTTTTGGTATTGGTCTGTATGTGTGTGTGTGTGTGTGTGTGTGTGTATGTATGAGTGTATGTGCGTCTGTGTACACGATATCTCATCTCCCAATCAACGGAATGACTTGAAATTTGGAACTTAAGGTCCTTACACTATAAGGATCCGACACGAACAATTTCGATCGAATGCGATTCAAGATGGCGGCTAAAATGGCGAAAATGTTGTCAAAAACAGGGTTTTTCGCGATTTTCTTTAAAATGGCTCCAACGATTTTGATCAAATTCATACCTAAAATAGTCATTGATAAGCTATATCGTCAACTGCCACAAGTCCCATATCTGTGAAAATTTCAGGAGCTCCGCCCCATTTATGCAAAGTTCGATTTTAGATTTCCAATTATCAGGTCTCAGATATAATTTGAACGAAAAATTTCGAGTGGAAAAAATTGAGCATGGAAATCTCTTCAATTAATGTCCAGTAACATTTTCACCTTAAATTGAAAATAAGCTTGAAATTTGAGAAAATGTAATTATTCAATTGCAAACTTTTGGCAACTGTTGATTCTATTCTATTAAATATGATGAGATAGCAGATCTCGTGTGTATCCAGGGTTATTGAACTGTCACCAGCTGGCTCAGATCTTTGACTTGAGATGCGCGTTTGCACTAGCGTCAGGTGATCAATTTTCATAACGGCACGAAAGTTGTGTGAGTGCGCCACAACAGATTTTTTTATTTTTTATCTGAAGTTTTCCACAATATACGCAACGTTGCTTATGCGAGACTGTGAAAATGGAGGAATATCACAAATTTCTCGCACATTCAAAGATGCGTATCTTGTGGAACACTTCAGATAAAAAATCCAAAAATTAGTCCTGTGCGATCACTCAATTCATTGGAAATTTTATCATCTTTAATATCGTATAGAGAATGCTTTTTATCGTAAAATTCAAGGTTCTCGAGATTAAATGGAGAACTTGAAAAAAGTCCAAAATTTTGGTTAAGTCGCCCTCTGGTGTGTTAGCAAATTTCAGATTAGAATTCAATGCCCCAAAATACATTTATAGAACCGTCGAAAAAACTTATTTCGGGGCTGTTTCCTGAAAAACGACCATTTGACTGGACTATGAGTTGTTATTGGTATTAATAGATAGAATTTACAAAATGTACTTGTTCAGATGATATCTTTATTCCAAAAACCAATCCATTTATAGATACATTTTGTTCAACTTGTTTACTCGTTAACCAACTTGTGTTATTTATTGCTCCTGTAATGTTTAAGTAAATACAACCTACAACACAACATCAGTGATAACCTGGTACAATAATTTATGATAATTTAGAATACCTAGACTTGCTGACATTATATTGTATGAATAGAATTATTCCAAATTTGTATGAATGTTTACCAAAATTGCTATTCAATATTCTTTTGGAATAAAGAATTATTATCAATGATAATTATTATTATCCAACTTTTTATAAGTAACCTTAACATTTAAAAGGAAAGCCTCCCTTACTTATCTTTTAATATCCTATTAAATATTTGTCATGTAGTTTTTCCTGATATAATGTAGTACTTTGATAAACATTTGTACTGGTATATAATAATATTAAAAACTTTGATAATTGTTCTCTACTTTTCAGTCCTCCCGAACAAGAACGGGTGCACTGCTATCTCATCAAAATAATATCAAATATCAAAAAGATACTTCATTTCTATTTTAAAAGAGATAAGAAACGATATATATTTTTTACAATATTATGAAAACTGCATTAAAAAATGCAGAAAAATGCATTACAAAATTGGTTTCACTAAACCTAAAAGATTTTACAGCAGGTGCCTAAAAATTTAATAATAAAATACATAAATAGAATGATATGCTAACTTTAACAATAAACTAAGGAAAAAAATTCATGAAAAATAGGCTCTGTCAGTAAAAGGTAAAATATCACAAGATAGACCATACAAACGATAAAATTTACACATACACATTGAGTTATTCCAGGTACTCATTAACAGAATAAAAAACTTTAGACTTGAGCCATTCATCAACAGCAATACAAAACGTTTTCAATGGTAACTGCTTAACATTATCTGGTAGTAAATTAGACATGCAAATTTGTAGGTACTTATGACTCTTCAGAGTTCTAGTCAATCTTAAAAAGATACAAAAGGTTGAAAATCGGTAATACGGATGATTAAACAAACAAATCTTATTTTAAACAATTACGCCCTTTCTTATGAAACCGTTGGGTTATATTTAATTATCTAAAATGAAATTGATTTTATTTAAGAATTTAAATTTATAAAAAAAAATATGTTGAGGAAAACGTTCTATTATTGTTATTATTATTATTTGAGATATTACTGTTTAAAAGGAGGAGAATGAATTTTGAAAGAAAATTAAAGAAAAAGAAACTTACAGAAAATATGGAACTGACTCTCCTGGGTAAACCTGGACTCGTGGTCGATACCGCAGTTGAACGAGAAGTGAGTGGTCTTTTTTAGGAATAAAAATTTTGTCAGCGCAACTGCTGAGTTTGTATTAAGTTCTTAGCCAATGGCGTGGAAGCTTTGCTAAGACATTTTTATTGAATAGAACGTTTTCCTCTCTTGCTCTGCAGATGAAAATGAATTTGTTTAAATTATACTATATTTTATAACATTTAAAATAATTGAAAGTACTGTATTTTATTAAAAAAAATTATAATTAAATTATTTTTGAGACACGGTTCTGTCACTATCGTGACAAAGTCCTGAAGTCGGATAAAGAATATTATTTGCTAGTAGCAGTCACCGTGTCCAACTTAATATCTCTGCAAAATTTCATGACCATTGGTCGAACGGTCTAGGAGGAGTATCCCAACAAATAATAACAATTTCATCTATAAGAGCTTCGCTCACCTTCGGCTCGCTCAGCAATTAGAAATGGAAAATAAAAATTTACATGGATGGGGCGGAGCACCTGCAATTCTTAATGTGCGTACAGATATACGTGCCGCGAACATGAGCAATTCACTTTTAATCAGCTAATAATAATAATAATAATGTCGAGTGACCTGGCTGGCTCAGGTCTGGTGTCAGAGTTTTCAGGTCGCAACTGATCAATTTCAGGGCCTCTGACATGACCTAACGACTGCTTTTTAGGCAGCTGGGACCGACGACTTAACGTGTCCATCCGAAACAGCTGATGCCAAGCTTTTTATATCTGCATCTTTCCGTTTCTGTGAAAATACAGATATAGTCAGCTGATTAAAAGTGAATTTGTTCATGTTCGCGGCGCTTATATCTGTACGCACCTTCACAGATATGGTACTTGTGGCAGGTGATGAGCTTACCAATGTCAATTTATATTATGAGCTTGATCAAAATCGTTGGAGTGGTTTTTGAGAAAACCGCGGTTTTTTATATAATTTTGATAGAACTTTGAATCGCAACTATTATAAAAGCTGAATAAATGCTATATTTTATGTTGAATTCATCTGAATGCAGGTACTGCTGGTGGCGGACATACAGAGATTTTTACAAGTGCATCTTCTCTCTCCATTCCTCAAAATTGTCACCAACTGTCGGCTTTCTTTCTACAAAATTCTTGGGAACCCTTCTATTGAAAATCTTTGAAATAATGTAGACTGTTTCAAATAGAAAAATATTAGCTATGGTACATTAGTATATGGTTGGTTGGATTCAGAGACAGAATTCTTTCAGACGTATGCCCCTTATTAGCGTCTGTGCTCATATTGTTGCATTAGTGCGCCAAAAGTCATCTTTATCGTTGTGGACACTGACGAATTTATTAACCTGCTTGGCCTTCCCCAACACTGTCCACAAGACAACACTGATTAGCATGACAATGCTCGTAGCACGGAGTGCCCTTTCTACTTTTTTGTTTGAAGAGTAGGGTATTCATTTCGGCACCATTCGCTCTATGTCTGCTTCTCTTTATTCGAGACCATGACGTGTGACTTGTATCTCCATTATGGCATTTGTTTTTGACATAAAAATATTTGTTGCTTAGAAGAATTTATTAAGTGGTGGCTTGTTATAGAGAGGCTCGACTGTATAGCAATTTGAATATAGTGTGCTTGTATATTCTGTATAGCAATAGGCCTATATAGATGTAGTAAATAATATATAATAAAAATATATAGGAACATAATTGACCGACCAAAGTGAGGTCTAAGATTTAAGTCGACGGTTTTGCATTTCTCTTTATGTTTATAATTATGTTCCTTCGCATTTACGGCGAAACGCGGTAATAGATTTTCATGAAATTTGACAGGTATGTTCCTTTTTAAATTGCGGGTCGACGTATATACAAGGCTTTTGGAAATTTTGCATTTCAAGGATAATATAAAAGGAAAAGGCGCTTCCTTCATACGCCAATATTAGAGTAAAAATCAGACTAGAATATTATTCATCATAGATCAGCTGTCGAGAGGATTATAAATTGCATGCAATGACGCAATCAATTTAATATATCAATGTAACTTGAAGAGAAACAGCTGTTGTTCGATTAATATCATCGATTAAATCATCGTTGAATAAATGAATAAACGCAGGATCTCATAGGCCAGCTCAGCTAACAGAAAATTATGAGCTGCATAATCACATCTCCGTGGTTGGGAACCCACCTGAAATTTCGATCCTAGCATAAGTAAAACTGCAGGTCTATTAATTGACCGAGCGAAGTGAGGTCTAAGATTCAAGTCGACGGTTTGGCATTTCTCTTTATGTTTAAATGTTTATATGTTGTGAATTTACGGCGAAACGCGGTAATAGATTTTCATGCAATTTGACAGATGTTCCTTTTCAAATTGCGCGTCGACGTAGTCTATATACAAGGTTTTTGGAAATTTCAAGGATAATATAAAAGGAAAAAGGCGCCTCCCTCGTACGCCAATATATTAGAGTAAAAATCAGACTATAGAATTATTCATCATAAATCAGCTGTCGAGTGGATTATAATAAATTGCATGCCATGACGCATAGCTCAATGTAACTTGGGAAAGAAATCAGCAGCTGTGTAGACTATTGATTGCGTGACTCATTGAATGCAATTTTTATGCACTATTAAATGAACTATTGATTGCGTGCAATAACACATGCAATTAATAACTAAAATACCATAGTATTGGCTCTCAAATTTTCTCTGCTTTGAACTCGGGCTGTCCTGTTGCCAGTATGTCTTGAAGGGGATTAGCTTTTGATGTTAGCATTTTTGATACACCAACCCGAACAGCCATTAGCCGTTTTCACACCGATATCTTGCCAACACGACACGACAGGCTAGAATTTACTCTGATGGACAGTATATGAGGAGGCTGCGGTTTATAAAACTGCGCGAGGTTACTGTTCACAGAACTACTAGTATTATACTTCGGTCTAACCAAGTCTACACATATAATAACATAACATAATAAGTTCTTGTTGATCGTTGCTCATGCTTGAGAATATTAGCAGTTTTTGTAAATTCGATTGATCGATCCAGCGCATGTGCATTACTTCAAAGTATTAGCAATTTTAAGCTTAGGTTTCTCTGAACCACGCAGCGTTATTGCGGGTTCCGTCAACCGTGATACGCGAAAATCAGGCGTGCGTGATAAAAAAGCGGGTGTTTTCTCTGACAGCAACCTCGCAGCGCGCGATTATATTTTCTGTCATAGGCAACATAGATGTCCAACACGTTCCTGTAGCTAATGATCTATTAATGAATTTTGTAAATGAAAACCCATTGAACTTTTTATTGACTGGGGATAAGAAGGGTTTTCTAGAATTGTGATTACCAGGCATCTGTTGGATAAAGATACCAAGTTTAGGGAATATTTTAGGCTTTCAATACATTTGTTTTATGAGGTACTGTTCTGTGAATAGTAGACCTCGCGCAGTTATAAACCACAGCCTCCTCTAATACTGTCCATCAGAGTAAATTCTGTCCTGTGTTGTTGTGTCAGTGGCGTATCCAGGGGGGATATGAGGATGTATCCCCCCCCCCAGCGAAATGAGACCTACATTTATTTCGTGGCCAATTCAGCAACTACTTAGTTAGCTTTCTTTATATTGTATGAGTCGAACAAATATCTAGGAGATGAGAGAATTAATAGCACAATGATAATTATGAAACTATAAGCTAGACAGTGAATGGTCTAGTGTATATGGACTGAGATAGCATGAAAATAAAAAGATAGCACTTTAAGGTGAGTCAATTTTGTTATTTTTCACCATCTATTATTTTGAAGAAATTCAATGTAGCTTATATTTTTTCAGAGTTGATCATAGTTTATTGAGTTTCAAGCATGTGGTTGAGAAGACAAGTATGGCCACCCATAGTAGTTCATATCCTTAAACAATGCACCAGCAGCTTCTTCTACTATGATAAACGGGGGTAGCCTAATTTCCACCGTTAACAGGGGAGATACATCCCTGAATATTTGGAAAAATGGTTTTATTCCTCTCCCCTAGAAAAAATTCAAGTTCAAGAACTGAAGTAAAAATTATGAAAAATTGAACAAAACAGTTAATGAAAAGTATCTAATTATGATTTTGGTATTATTTATGCTTACTTTTTATTTTATTATTTTATACTTTTGTTTATAAAATTATGTATTTTCTTTTATTCGTTTTGAATATGTATTTGTTGTATGGCAGATAAATGATTTGATTTGTATCAAGTTGAAACCTTTACTATGGTGTTGAAGTTTTGTATGAAAATTAGAGCCGAAATTATTGTTTGCTATCTAATAATTAGTAGGCATATTCAGGTAACTAAAGCATTATTATTTTTTGGAACAATTGAATTACTATTAAAATTCTTGAGTGCGCGACGCAGAGGGAATTACAGAGAATTGCGCGTGTGAAGTCAGAGAAAACACTTGACCCATTTTAGTGAAAAAAAGTAACTGAGTATTCATAAAATAGAATTATAGCACCCTTTTCTGACAAAGCAATACAAGCAGTTGAAACGAATGCTATGCTATGACTCAAAATGGCAACTGCGTGTACACAGTCTTTATAGTTCCTTAGCCACAGTAATACAATCACCAACATCACTCACTACATAGTGAAGTGACTACAGCAATGGCAATAATCACCACTGGCTGACAAATCTGTGACATCACAGAAGGCAGTGTGTAGCCAGTACTACATTTTCAGTAGCTGGTTGCCGTGACACAGAATAGGTACAGAATGGAAACTTTTAATCGAACGCCTATCTAATCAATGCTTTTTACATGATGCCAATACTAAACACGTCACGTGACCTTGGGAAGTTCCAATCCTGGTCTTCTGATTGGCTCGAGGCAGTGAACGAGATCAATTGATCCGGATCAATAAAGTGATCCGAACCCACCATCAATACTATTACAATGCGGCGCTTCCTAACAAGATGGCGGATTTTAGCGTCAGGGTACTAGCCAAGTTTCCATACTGTATGTATACTGTGGCCGTGGCTCTAGCTACAGCTCTCTTATCCATGAAGTCTTTCTCATTTCACAGTGGCTACAGACACGGTAATTCATTCTCCAATAAGTATAATGGAGAGGAATATACAGACAGTGACTCCATGACAATGTCTGTCAGAAGAAAAAATATGGCCACCGATGTCAATGTAATAGCTGGTCGCCGTGTCTATAGCCACAGTACACAATCATTAACCCCACTACATAGTAGAGTGGCTACAGCAAAGGCAATTGGGATACTGACAAATCTGTGATGTCACAGAGTGCAATGTGTAGTCAGTGGTATACATTTGTCAGTTGGTTGCCATGGATCTAGCAACAGCCCACTTACCAATGAACTCTCTCATTGTGCAGTGGCTACAGACACGGTAATTTACTCTCATTTGAGTTATTTATAGAGAAATATGTATGCAGTGATGTCCTTGACGTTGTCCGACACATCTGACAGCAGAAAATATAAAATGGCCACTGAAGTCACTGTAATATCTGGTCGCCGTGTCTATAGCCACAGTACATCAACCATCATTAACCTCACTACATAGGAGAGTGACTACAGCAACAATGGGATCCTGACAAATTTGTGATGTCACAGAGTGCAATGTGTAGACAGTGGTACAAATTTGTCAGCTGGTTGCTGAATCTGCTGAAGCCTACTTACCCATGAACTTCCTTATTGTGTGGTGGCTACAGACACGGCAATTGACTCATCAAGTATGATGATGTCATGAAAAACATACTGTCCCCGTCCATAGCAGTTTACCGTGACTAGCCACAGTACACCATCACAGTAAGCTTACTACATAGTGAAGTGACTACAGCAAAAGCAATTACCATTGGCTGACGAATCTATGACATCACATAGTGCAGTGTAAAGTTAGTAGTACAAGTTTGGCAGCTGGCTGCTGTGGCTCTAGCTACATCTCACTAACCTATAAACTCTCCCATTGTGCAGTGGCTACAGACACGGCAATTGACTCATCAAGTAAGATGATGTCATGAAAAACATACTGTCCCCGTCCATAGCAGTTTACCGTGACTAGCCACAGTACATCATCACAGTAAGCTTACTACATAGTGAAGTGTGTAGCCAGTGATGGCATGTGGTACACAATTGGTAGCCAGTTGTCTTGACAGATTGAGCTACCAATAATTTTGTATGTTCAAAGGCTGGAAGTACACCATCTAACCGGAAAGCCAACAGACCAATTTTTCAAAATGACAGATCTCAGTGATCTATTGAATAGCCTAGCAGTTTCTATTCCCTCAGGAATGGCTAGATGAGCTACAATATTAAAAACCTACACCGACATCCCAACTTCAACTTTTCTAGACAAAATTATAACCCTATTTTAGGTTGGCCACTAAAAATGAAACATGAATGTTTGCCATCAGCAAGAGTCTTCTAACATTAAATAAACAACCAATAACAATAGACCACTGGGAAATTACAAATTATAGTGGAAGAACAACGATTTAACCTCAAATAGAGCAGTAATTGAAAAATAAACGACAAGAATTGTCATTTGAGGCATTTTCCTGCAGACACAACAATTTATGACATCTTCATGTTCCACCATCAGTGTCTAGCCTAAGGCCTGACACAAAGTTCATCCACGCAATCTATGACCCACTCTAATTCACATTGAAAGTCAAGTGAAGCAACACTTGCCCTAGGCCATGGGTTGACTTGCGGTGACAGGCCCAGCCCAGTTGTTCGGCTTACCTTTACAATCCACCTTGAACGTGGGTGAGCATGGACTATAGATTGCATGGATGTAGTTTGCGGTGGGCCTAAAACATGTAAGTTTGTGTGTAGGTGTTCTGCCATTCCTGGAGTGACTTCACAGGAATCTGCCATTCTGTGTTTAATCAGTTGATATTTCGGTCAGATGATGGTATAGTACCTTTTTAAATAACTGAAATCTCATCATTGTACATTGAAAGCCTACTAAGAACATAAAGAATCATATTTTATAAATATTCAATTTTACTAATTTTATGACTATCATGGCACCAATGCTGTACCAACTCACTGGGCTGACTGCAGCAACTATAGCCACTCCTTTTGTGCCACCCCACCTCATAATATTACCAACTTATTATAAATTCAAATCAGTCTCTTGAAACAGTGTCAGTTTGAAATGCCAATAGAATCAGTCTACTATCATTGAACATTTTCATATATATACAATAAACCATGCCTAACCAGTATGCCTATCTAATACAATGAAATTGTCAGCATGGCTTTAGCAACCTAAAATTATCTCCCCACAATAGTCAAGTATGTCCCGAAAAATAGTCTTTCTTATAGATTTGAAAGTGCACTAATAGAAAATTATCATTCCTAGGTGGGCTAATGTGAAAGATCAAAAATATGTTGAATATAATGAAAAATACAGAAAACGATTTCTATACCGTAGTACGGTATTCGAATATTGCTTGAAATTATCATCTATTGAATCTATTCCATACAGAATTCCAAGAGGAAATAAATTGCGAAACCCGTTTTGAAATCATTCACATTCAGATACTATAACAAAATGGAAAAATTAGAGCTGTACCTGGATTAAGAATCTGACAGATCAAACTTTTCTATTCAAGTGTTAAATATGTGAGTAGATAAGATTAGAAGTGAAAAGTGAAATTAGATAGTATAGATATTTAATATACTCATTCATCTTCCTCTTGTTTTATTAGTATTTTTGAATGAGAATTGCTTCGGAAGTGTGAGATATCTATGTGCGGTTTCGGCCATTCAGTTTTTCTTGAAATTCTGTATCGGAATCATGTATCATATGACCACCTCCCCATTTAAAATAATGAAGTTAGATTCAGAATGGCGGACAAGAACTTTGAAACAACAGAAAAGTAGTTTTTTTCATT
Source organism: Nilaparvata lugens (assembly GCF_014356525.2). Taxonomy (NCBI): domain Eukaryota; kingdom Metazoa; phylum Arthropoda; class Insecta; order Hemiptera; family Delphacidae; genus Nilaparvata; species Nilaparvata lugens. Next base: position 29,441 of record NW_024090383.1, read on the forward strand.
AGAATATATAATTATAGCATTCCTAATGAAACCTACAGTCAAATTACCATTGTTAAAGAAAGATCAAGCTGTTTCCATAATTTTTACCAACTCTGTATAATCGATTACTTATCTATCCTGTTTCATTTATTATATTCTATTGCTTCAGAATTGTCTGGTGGGGAGACCCTTGTACATTATATCATAGAGAAACAATAGCGTAAGTAGATATCCCATAGTATAGGGCGTTTATGTCGCAACTTTTACTGTTATCTCAAGCCGATAGTTCATGTAATTCATTCCCTTGAAGCTATGTGACACTGGTAGTCTCTCATATTGTGCCGTTCATACACTATCACCCCAACAAAACAGTAAAAATTGACAATAATCTACAGTAATCGGCTTGGGATAACAGTAAAAGTTGCGACATAGATGCCCTATACCATGGGATATCTACTTACGCTATTGTTTCTCTATGATTATATGTAGGCTGTACAAAAACACTCAATCAAGAAAACAATCAGAATATCAAATCGGAAACTAATATTTTCAAATGCTCGATAACACACTTTATCATTATAATATTCACTGACGAGTTTTCACAAAATATAGGTTTATGCACAAAAATCTCAATATACAGTACAATAATGTATTCAATTACTGGCAACGACTTGTGTCAATAATCAAACACTATCAGTTGTGAAACTGTTTTGCATTGAAGTGGGGAAAAGCTAGCAAAGGCTCACAACTTTTCTGATCCACAAGAACCCAACTCAGTTAACACTCTGTCATATCAACTAATCCATTACCTATAGGGATATTAATTTTAAAATATTCATTTTAAGAGTATTTAAAGTAATATCTACTAATAACTCTTCTAAATAATTATTGGAATCACTGATGAAATTTTCTTATGTCCAATGAAACTTGATTCACTGATTATGGATCAGTGATTGATTTTTTTTTCAAAAATTGATATCGAATATGCCTAATCTATTATGACTGACACTGTTTCAAATGAGATTGATTGAACAAATTTAAAAACTCACTTGTATCGGTTTTTAGATGCTCCAGTTTCGACATAAAATGTCTTCAGTTATAAAATTATGACCACTTGTCATAAGACATCCAAAATAGGCTTAGATTATAAAACCGATTTCATTTCTTCACATTGAGCTCAAACTCAAGAATTTGAACTGGGACAGCTCAAAAAAAGTTCTTATTTCAAATCATCAGAAATGATTACGATTACTCATGGAATAATATTTTGAATGCCCAACTCTTGAATCAAGTAGGCTACCTTAATGAATTAATATAGATTGTGAATTAAAAGTGATAAATTTAAGAATATTATCCTGTACAGTATGTAGCGTGAAAATACTCAGGAGTAAAAATGAAATGAAAAGTCTACTGGTCACATGTAAATAAGAAATATAACCAGGTGGAAACCCAATTGAGAGAGAGCTATGAATAATAGGTGAATCAGTCAAGAGCAAATATGCTACAAAAGTATGACACTACACAGAGTTAGAATATGGAGTACATGGAATGAGCTGAATTAACGCACAAGTAGTGCAATAAGACTAATAATATCCCCAACCGAACCTCACCCATTGTTATCATTAACAAAGAAAACTAAAAAAAACTTCAACACGTATTATTCAACGTGAAGCAAATTTCAGGCTCATGACACAGATCACATTGAAGATCTGGAAAGAGGAGCTGAGCTGTTTGGATTCTGCAGATTCTCAGATCAATAAGTGGGTGCTCTCAACAATTCCTGAATGGATTTCATTAAGGCTGTACGAGCGCCTAAAAGACTTTATACTGGTGATACTTTTCAAAGTGTTTCGATTTATATACTATCAAACCATAATAAAAATGAAAAGGTTTTCTCAGGAAAATATTTCTTTGCTGATCATTACTTTATGAAATATGAGAGCATAAAGTTTGAATTTTTGGAACATTTAATTTTAAATTCGTCAAGAGATAAATTCATGAAATTCAAAGGAAAAATTCGTCATTGTATTGTTGATTGAATAAAACAAAAACTTCCTAGAAGAAATGTCAATTTTTGAGAAAATTATTCAATTTACTGAAAATGACTAGAAATAATTAAAGTTATTTTTGGTAAATTGAAAAACTTTCTCAAAAATTGATATTTTCAGAAAATTTTATTCAATCAACGATAGCATGGAGAATTCAGCCTCAAAATTTCAGGGATTCATCGCTTACCGAATGTGATCTATGCCAAAACCTTCGGGCACTTAAATCTCAAAAAAGTAATGATCGGAAAAAGGTTTTTTTCCTGAAAAAACTTTGTATTGATACTTTTTCAACTTGATAATATACAAATCGAAAAGCCTAGAAAAATATCACCAATAAAAGGTTTATTTTAGTCTTTTGCACAGCCTTAAGGTTGTGCGAGCGCCTGAAAAAACTTTATGCAGGTGATATTAATCAAATTTTTTGATATACCATCAAATTATCAAAATCAAACATTTTTTTTCTAGAATTTTTTCGGATTATTACTTTTTGAGATTAGTCCGGATGCAAATGTCATTAATAAGGCACTCCGTGGTCATTTTTGGGTAACAGCCGTTGAAGATGTCTCAATTTCTTCATTAGGTCTAGCATAATGAGGATCGTGATGATGATAAGTCGAAATCACAGGCAAGCAACTCGGAAATAAGATGGCCGCCAAAATTTTCAGGTTTCTGCTAGCCTATATCGTTTGTATTTCAATAACCATTCAAGATATTCAACCGTTTTTCAGACGAAAATATTTAAAAAATCTTCCTCTACAATTTTTGTTTTATAAAACGAATATTTTTTTAGTTAAAACCTTCAAAAGCCCTGAAAACTTTTTTCACAAATTTCATTCCATTATAACTTTTTTGTGCAAGAGATACAGAGAAATTTTAGATCTATTAAATTTAGAGCGTTTTTCAACTTTGGATCTTCATGATCTGTACGTCAAAAAATGAGATCTCCAGCGCCCTCCAAAGAAAACCCTACACAATTTCTAGTGCGTTTTTCCATAGGCATGAGATAACAAGCTAGAACTACAAAATCGATTTTTCCATGACTAATTCAAGATAGAGACTTGTAAATGGTCTCAATCTCTTCGTCACAACAAGCCGAAACAACGAAAATATTCGACATCATTGAAAAATTCAAGATGGCAGTCATTATTGACAGAATTTTTTATATCGCTTGCTATTCAGTTATTGTGAGAGATATTGGATTGGTTTTATAATCAAAGTGTTTAGAATTAACCAAACTATGATGTTCGAGAGAATCGTCCCATCTGGACCACTCTCTTTATAATTTATTGAACTTCAAAAACTTGAAACATACATTTTTCGGGGACAATATTCCACTTTCCACCCTGTAAATGTATTCGCAGTAGACAGACACTAGTGTTATTGGTACAGGGTTTTAGAATAATCCAAAGCTTTTAAATGACATCTGGTTGGAGGCTGTAAGTCCATATTCCACGGCTGGAGCGTCATCGGAAACAGGAGAAAAGTACTGTTTGCAGTGGAAAACACTCTTTTTCCACCAAATGCTAATCCCAACAATTAGAAAACCGTGTAACTCATGACTCCTTGACAGACTTCGGAATGGTATCAATCTCTTTGTAGTGATGCGTAGAAAGAGATTATCCATGAAAGCAATCTCAAAAATGTTTGTCATCATGAAAAAAACAAGATGGCGGCAAAAATATGTCGATTTTTCAAAAAATCGATCCGATATCCTCCACAGTATTAAAATTACAGACGATTTTTTGAAAAATCGACATATTTTTGCCGCCATCTTGTTTTTTTCATGATGACAAACATTTTTGAGATTGCTTTCATGGATAATCTCTTTCTACGCATCACTACAAAGAGATTGATACCATTCCGAAGTCTGTCAAGGAGTCATGAGTTACACGGTTTTCTAATTGTTGGGATTAGCATTTGGTGGAAAAAGAGTTTTTTCCACTGCAAACAGTACTTTTCTCCTGTTTCCGATGACGCTCCAGCCGTGGAATATGGACTTACAGCCTCCAACCAGATGTCATTTTAAAGCTTTGGAATTATTCTAAAACCCTGTACCAATAACACTAGTGTCTGTCTACTGCGAATACATTTACAGGGTGGAAAGTGGAATATTGTCCCCGAAAAATGTATGTTTCAAGTTTTTGAAGTTTAATAAATTATAAAGAGAGTGGTCCAGATGAGACGATTCTCTCGAACATCATAGTTTGGTTAATTCTAAACACTTTGATTATAAAACCAATCCGATATCTCTCACAATAACTGAATAGCAAGCGATATAAAAGTTCCTGTCAATAATGACCGCCATCTTGAATTTTTTAACGATGTCAAATATTTTCGTTGTTTCTATCATCAATATGCTTATTCGTCTTGTTGTAACGAAGAGATTGAGATCATTTAATCTTGAAGTAGTCATGAAAAAATCGATTTATAGTAGTTCTAGCTTGTTACCTCATGCCTATGGAAAAACACACTAGAAATCGTGAAAGGTTTTCTTTGTACGGCACTGGAGATCTCATTTTTTGAAGTACAGCGCATGGAGATATCATATCGTTCCAAAGTTGAAAAAACGCTGTAAATTTCATAGATCTAAAATTTCTCTGTATCTCTTGCACAAAAAAAAAATAATTGAATGAAATTAGAATAAAGTAATTTTGGGCTTTTGAAGGTTATAACTGAAACAATATGCTTTTTAGAGAAACATTTCAAAAACAAGAATTGTAGAGGAAGATTTTTTTAAATATTTTCGTCTGAAAAAACGGTCGAAAATCTTAAATGGTTATTAAAATACAAGCGACATAGCAAAATCCTGAAAATTTTGGCGGCCATCTTGTTTCCAAGGTGTTTGCTTGTGATTTCGACTCATCATCATCACGATCCTAATTATGCTAGACCTAACGAAGAAATTGAGACATCTTCCACGGCTGTTACCCAAAAATGACCACGGAATGACATTTGCCCCCAGACTAGATATTAGTGCCTAAGATTTCAAGTTTTGGGAAAGATCATTTCAAATTTGGTTACAGAAAAAATCATGAAATTTCAAGAATAAATTATTTCGTGATATTGTTGATTGACTGATAAATAAATTTCTTAAGAATAACAATTTTTCAGAAAGTTATTTCATTTTGAAAAATGACCCAACTCAAGCTATTTTCAATCATTTTTTTAATGGAATAACTTCCTAAAAAATAGATACATTAAGGACTCTTTTTATTCAATCAACAATATCATAAACAATTTAACATAAAAATTTCAGGGATTTATCTCATACCGAATTTGAAATGATATGTCCCAAAAATTAAAACTTTAGGTGCTTATAACTCTAAAAGTAATAATCGGGAAAAGTTTCTTGAGAAAACTTTCTATTTTGATAGATTGATAGTATACAAATCGAAAAACTTTGAAAAATTCACCAGTAAAACGTTTTTTAGCCGCTTGCACAGCCTAAAGACTTTCTAATGTCAGTTTTCAGCTGGTGAGTTTGGTGGACAATCAATCCAAGTCACCATCTCCATTAAAAACATCTGCTTCAGAGGCAATGCACACACAGTATCCTGCTTCCAAGTAGACGAGTCTTTACAGTGGTGGTACTGCAGAGCTTGCACTAGACAATGGTGAGATATGAGTGTACTGCTAGGACGTTTGAGTTTAAGTGGCTGCAAGAAGGCAATCATCAAATTATGAAGGAAGGGTGCTTTAGGAATCAAGTGTACCCTGGATACTCAAATGAATAGGATAGACATGCTCATTGTTCTGTCCATTCACTCGCAGGTGGCAATTACGGCTGTTAACAAACTCATCAAGCAGTTGATGGAGATTTGAGTTTGTAAGGAGTTGATTGAGCATCTGTTGCTGCAAGCAAGGACTGCATGCTTGCTGCAGTGGGTGTCATCACATTTTGATGTTTGAGGTAATGAATAAGCTCATGTGGAGGCCCAGATTACTCAGCATGATGTTGAAACTAGTTATTCTATTGCAAAAAATCATTTAGCACAAATGAGAACGTAGGTGCATATCAAATTTCAGGGGAAGACTGAAGGAAGGAAAAAGGATTATTTGCTTAACCTGCACTACGATTAACAGGTAATTTCCTAAAAGTAACACTGCTTACAAAAATGACATGACATGATGAGTGGTTGATAGTCCAACGTGTTCACTTTGTGTACTACATAGATATAGAAATAAACTGCCAACTTTAGGACACGGGCAGTTCGTTTCAGGATATAACCAACAAACTGACAGTAGATTG